>NC_066596.1:1712500-1745000 GCF_905475345.1 Vespula vulgaris | reverse complement strand
GCATTGGTGTATCACTGGTGTTTAAAAAAAAAGCGGAAGTTTTAAAGCTTTTCCGGCATATATCAATTCTCATCCTTGTTTTTCCTTGACATCATTTCCGGGAGTTCTTGAGAATTTTCAAATATTTTTGAAATTGAATGAAAACCATAGCATTGTTTATTTTTTATTTTTCCCTTCTCTCCTTTTTATTTTGCTTTTCTTTTCTTTTCTGTTTTTTTTTCTCTTTTTTTTTTTTATTATCATTGAATCAGTAGATGCGCAGAATTTTCATAACCGACGTTGAAAAACATTTTACGAGTAATATTTTTTATCTTTTTTTTTCCGAGAACGCGATCATATAAATTGCTTTATTAAAAAAATAGGAGCACACAAGCGCGCACATATATATAATATGATTAGAAACAATTAATCGATTAATACGATTTATTAAGATAGTATTTTAATTAATCATATTTTGAAGTAATTTACTTAAGACGTATTCTATAAAATTTATTTGTTATCAAGATAATGAATTATATACGAACAATAATATTGAATTAAACGGAAGAAAAAAAAAATAGAAAAGAAAAATAGAACACAAATAATTCTTATACCTTTCATTTCTTTAAAAACTCTTCTAAAAAGAAAAAGAAAGAAAGAAAAAATGAACATTACATCAAGAATCGATATCCTATATTCATCATCGCATAAACACACTAAAAACTATTACTCAAAATAAACTAATTAATCAGATCAATTAACTTTCGCATATTTAAATCTCCCACTAACATTAGAAACAATCGACATTTAATAAGTTATACAATTTATCTGCTTATCATAGAAATCGTGAATTAATTATAAATAACAATGGAAAAAAAAAAGAAAAAGAAAAAACTAAAAAAGAAAGAAAAATAAAAAAAGAAAAGAGAAAGACCTAATAATGTTTGAAAAAAGTTTCAAGATTTTCTTTGATCGTTAAACTTCCTAGAGAAAATCATAATTCAATCCTTGAATATTCGGAATCTTGTATATATTATCGCGTTATTTCGCCTCTTATTACTTAATATAATACTTAAAGCAAAGAAGAAAATCGGAACGATGTTTATACCTCAGGGCGAATGGACTTCGTAATGCGGGAACTCGTGAAACGCGATTAAACGCCGATAAACACAGTAGGATACAATAGTTAAATTCTGCATGTGTGAACATATATGAACCTAGGTGTTCATAAACCTATAGATTATATACATATACATATACACGCACGTATGCATATATATATATATATATATATATATATATATATATATATGTATATATATATATATACACACACATATCGTTCGTCTATCATCAACGTATATATGACCTATCGTTCACGTAAACGCAATGATAGAATAAACCGATCAAACGGGACAGAAATCAATTTACTGCATCGTACACCGTTCAGGTTAATAACATTATAAGTAATTAGACAATCATGTCGTGCAAACACGATTCTACATGCTCGCTAAACATTGATTTTAATTTTTGCCAATCGTAATTGCCCTTTAGAGAATTATCAAGTGAGATTATTGGCAGGTAGCCGTTGATCGTTAATGAATTTTCCGAATTATATCTACGAGCTTCTATTGAAATTATTTTACAATAATAATTGTATATATATTTAGTTATATATCATTATCTAGTTATATATCTATATATCTATCTATCTCTTTATAGGTATATATATATGTATGTATATTTCTAAAAAGTAGCATTTTATTAAATAAATAGAAATTCAATGAAAATTATGCCGATTTTATCTTAATTAAATTTTGTTTTAAATCGAAGTTTATATTATTTTATATATATATTTTTCTCTCTCTCTCTCTTCTCCATTACTTATTTTCAAATATGGAAATTTTTATTTTCCTTTTATTTAATTTTCCCTTCAAACATTCTGAAAACCAAACTTTCATTAATTCGAAATGAAATGAAAAATACCAAAATGTTTCTTCCTTTATATATATATATATATATATATATATATATATATATATATAAAATTAATTAATTTTATTTTCTTTTTTTTATATATATATATTAAAACATTATTTGCTTATTTTCAGATAAAACGTTCCATTTATTTTCTTAATATATCTGAGAGATTTTTGTGAAGAGAGAAAACCTTTCGTTAATTCAAAATTGAAAATAAAAAAAGAACATTCTAATTTCTTATTTCCCTTTCTTTTTTTTTTAATATAAATTTTCCGATTAATATTAGATGCACAAAGAAATGAAAAACTTTATAATCGTTCATCAATTTTTATGTTCACTGTACAAACAATTTACACCATACAAACAACACAACTTTTTCTCAGATATTGCATCCTCCCCTCTACTTCTCTTCTGTTACTATCCACGAATAAAAAATTTCATGCGTCCGTACTCTCATTTTTTATTATTATTATTATTATTTTTTTTTATGTTTACCTTACTTTTCCAATTAGAGTTCAGAAACGATGCGAATGGAACGGAACAGAGTGGGGCGGGGGTTAAAGTTGAGGAAGTCTTTTCTGTTTCTTTTTTTATGTCTTTTTTCTGTGATATGTAGCTACGACGAGTATATACAAACGCTTTAATATTTCGCCATAACGAACTTTTTAATACTTCGTTCTTGTAACTAAACTTCGAATTAGGATGTATTAGAGGATCGTATCTCGTTGTACGTAGAATGTAAAAATAAATTGAACGATCGTTTTTCTTTCTTGTTTCTTTTTTTCTTTTCTTTTCTTTTTTGTATTTTTTCTTTTTTTTTTTTTTAATCTACTCGTTTCTTCGACGAGCTTGAAAATTGTTCGAGAAAAATCGATTAGAAAGTTTCAAGTGCTATGCTTAAAGAAAAATCTTATGAAATAAGAAAAAAAAAGAATGAGAGAGAGAGAGAGAGAGAGAGAGAAAGAGAGAAAGAGAGAAAAAGATTTATTCGTTTTCGAATTCGTTTCGAATGAAACGTACGAAAAAGTTAGATAGTCCCTTCTCACTGAGTATTCTCACTGGAATTTCAACTGTAAGATAACTTATTATCCGATCGAACGTCAGAAAACATGATGGCTTGAGATTAATGTCGTTAAAGTACGAGATCAACTTTCTACGAGGTCGCTCGTAATCGTTCTGGAAAGTAATGTAACTCGTTTGTAAAGATTGTACCGTAATTTAAACGACGAAAGTTGAGCGATTAGTATCATCGTAAAAAATAAAAAACAAAATAAAAAAATTTTGATATTTTTTCCCTTATTATTAAAATTTGCATCACAAGTTAAAGGATCGGAGAGAGTACGTTGTATCATTATCGAAAAAATATATATACCCATTAAAATGTTAAATCAAACGTATATTATTATTAATTTTGATACAATGAGTTCATTGTATTTTTTTTTACATTACAAAAAGAAAAGAAAAGAAAAAAATGTAATGAAATGTGAAATTAAATATATTTCTTGTTATTATTTTTTTTTGTATAATTATACGATTTCGATAAAATTGGACGGTCAGTATTATTATAAAAAATATAAAATCAAATGTATTATTCTTTATAGAAGTTAAATTTTTTAATTAAAATTAGATTAGTATGTTGTATAATTATATATATAAAAATCTATAATAAGACATAGAATTAAAAATGTTCAACGTTATTACAGCATCTTAACAAACTGTTCATATTGCTAATAATAACTAGGCATAAATGCTTAAGTGAATAAGTGCGTAAGTACTTAAATTTTCTGAATGACATAAGAAGGTCGGTTGATTAGCTTTTTAAAAGATTAATCGTTTCATTGATAGATTTTAAAATATGAAGATAGGTATTTCGAATATTACTATTCATTATTATTTATAAATTTAACTGTATATAATCTAATATTATTTTCTGTGTATTAAAAAAAAAGAGAACATTACATCATATCATATCTTTTTTATCGCAATAAAAGACATATAAAAATAAAAACAGAAAACAAAATTCTTTATTTAAACATTTAAAGAATATCTTCAACTATCTTATCGATAAAAGAATAAAAAAAAAGAATTTCATACTTTGACAATTTCGTGACCTGAAAAGATAAAAGAAATAAAATAAAATGAAACGAAAATATAATATAATATTATATTCTTTTATCGATATTAGGAACGTAGAAAGAACAAAAAATTTAATAGAAAGCAAGACTGTATATTTAATTAATTAAAAAAAATGTTTCTAACTGTTCCGTCGATAAAAGGAAGAAAAAACAAAAAGAAAGAAAAAGAAAATGAAAAACGAATTCGTTATAATCTCTCGACGTTTATTCTTACATATGCTTTTGTATACGAAATTCGATTTCACCCTTCCCATCGTTGAACTTCTCTCTTCTATTCTCTATTTTGAAATCTACCATCACGTACGAGGAGCTAGGAAACTGTATTATACGGTGGATGGACGAACGAACGAACGAACGAACGAATGAACGAACGAACGAGAAAGAAATCGTAAAATAAAAGAACACTAGGTGTACTGTCAAGGCTAAATATTTTGTTACACGTAGCAGTTTTCAAGCACGTCTCACCTTTAACTTCGTTTAGTTCTCTTTCTCTCTCTCTCTCTCTCTCTGTCCATCTCTTTTCTCTATTTTATTCGTATCGAAAGAAACAGAAACGACAACGAATCAGTAGTAACAGGAATAGTGGCAATAAAATTCTTTAAGTTTTCAACAATGTTCACAGAGAGAACATTAAAGTCGACGTATAACAAACTAATAGGTTAATAAATGATGAAACTTTTTCAAGAGATAAAAACTTCAACAAACTTTATCGAAAGAAAACGAAAAGCGAGAAATAAAGACAGGCAGAGAGAAAGAGAGAGAGAGAGAGAGAGAAATAAATTGAAGTAGATTAATTAAAATATTATTAATATTCGTATTAGATTAAATATAAAAATAATATGTAAGTGTCTATATAAATTTTATTGTGTTAATAGTAGTTTCATTATTTGGATTAGTCGAAAAATGTATCGTGATGATCAATGTATGTAAAAGATAGAGAGAAAGAAAGAGAGAAAGAGAGAGAGAGAGAGAGAGGAAGGAAGGAAGAGAAATTCACTTTAATTAATAATTATTACTAATATTCATTCACTATAAAACATCAATATATATATATATATATATATATATATATATATATATATAAACTATATTCTTATTATTAATCTCATTTGTAGTTTCATTAAGAAATGTAATATTAATCGATATGTAGAAAACAAAGAGAGAGAGAGAGAGAAAGAGAATACAATCAAATTAGATTAATGATTATTGAAAACATTAATTCAACATTAATGATAAAAATGATCAAATTTGTGAAGATGTGCACGAAAGAGAGAGGGAAAGAGAGAGAGAGAGAGAGGGAAATAAATTGAATGAAATGAATAATTACATACATTGCTAACGATCATTTAACATATTGAACTCAAACAAATAATATACGTATAAACTATATTATTAATATTAGCTTAATGTTTTGATTTCCTTAAAGAAAAAAAAAAGAAAGAAAGAAAGAAAAAAGAAAAGAAAAGGAAAAAGGGAGTAATCCTATCCCCTTGTTAAATATATGAAAATAAGTAAAGAATGATATAAAGAGAAAGAAGAAAAGAAAATTGCATTCACGGAAGGTAATGTAATAATATGGTTGCTACCTTAATGGCAACGTTCCCTTCCCAGGATCGGTACTATAGATCAGTATGTAGGACGCATATTTGTGGTTAAAGCTTGAGGCAATATACGATTGCCAAATGCCAAGTTCGCATGATGCAACTTTTAGCTACCTCTTTATTTCTTTTTCTATTTTGGCTGATCTCCACAAAACATTTAAATGTGTCCAGTTAACTTGATGTATTGTAAGAATATATTTATATACGTTTGTGTATATACGTTTCGCTTAATGCAATGTAAATTTCAATGGTAGGAAAAATATTTTAATAATATAAAAAAAAAAAAAAAGAAAAGAAAAATGATTTATTTCAAAGAATTGCGAATTACTTTCTAGTATAAACTTCTCGTTTCTTTTTACTTTTTGCTTTACTTTGTTTTGTTTCCTCTTTCTTCCCTTTTGACTCCGAATTCGAAAGTACGAACAATACGATGCTTTTTTTTTAGTTTGAAAAAAAAGAAAATAGAAAAGAAAAAGAAATTATGACAAAATAGGAAACGATTTTCATTTCATAGAATTATTATATTTGTTTTGGAAATTAATTTTTCTTTTCATTCTTCGATAAATTTGAAGGGATAAATACAACGTTGATCCTAATTAGTAAAGTGTAAATTAAATCGGAGCGCACCATATGTGCAAATATTTAAACATATCTTACGTCTACATATAAGTTATCAACACATGTGCACAAATATGCATACGCATCTGTTACATATATACATGTGATACACGTTAAAATATGTATCTGTATATGTTACATATATACACACATACGGAGATACATATAAATTATCGATATAATCAAGTTATCAAATATATTATACATTACACAGAGAGATATACAAGATATCAAAATATATAGAATTACGTGTAAGTACATATACGTAGATATAAACATACACGTTGTAAATGTAGATATAGATATAAGTAAGAAGATTAAAGCGTATGTATATGTAAGTATATACATTAAAAAAAAAAATTACACTTATCTCAAGATATCTTAAAGCGAACAATTTTTGTATTAAAAATCATGTTAAATTACCGTAGGTAATCGATATCGATATTGGCTCGATTTAAAAAATACGATTTAACACACGTACGCGCTAGAAAATCTCAGCGAAACAAGCTGCAATAGATTTTATAAAACTTCTTTGCCACTGAAAATTCTCTTCGAATCGTTCTCGATAAAATCTATATCTCGAAAACTTTTCCATCGTAGCCTTTTTGTTGTCTTTTTCCTTTCAACGAATTCCCACGCGTCGTTATTTCAAACGTATAAAGAATGAACAAGCATATATATGTATGTATGTATGTATGTATGTATATATGTACATAAGATGTATGTATGTACTTATTCTGATTTTGAGAAGATATCTCGAAATTTCTTTCGTCATTTTTACAAATTAAAATTATGATGAATAACGTAATTGATAAATTATGTAATAAAATTATAATGATTAATATGACGAATAATTATTCGATATATATATATATATATATATATATATATATATATATACATGTGTATGTATTATATATAATAGAAAAATGGGTAAACAGAAAAATATTAGTATGTCAGCAATCGAATAAGCAAGAGTAATACATACGTATGTAAATAAACAAGTTAATAAATGAGCAAAATAATAAATATAATACATAAGAAAAAAGAATAAATAATAGAATAAGTAAGCAGAGCAACACACACATATATATATGCATATATGCGCAAAAAATACAAGAGAAATATAAAAGCAAATTAATAAACAAGTAAATAAAAAATAAATAAGCAAAATAACAAACACATAGAAACAAATATAACAATATAACATATATTATAAAAAAAGAAAGACTAAAAAGATGAGATACAATTCCATCGTAGAAAAAATAAAATACATCTAAAATAAGATAAAGAATACAAATTGTTGAATAAATAACAAATATATATGAAAAGAGATAAAGAACTACAAAGATAACAAGACACAGTTTCGTTGGAAAAGTGAAGAAAAAGAAAAAGAAAAAGAAGAAGAAAAAAAGAAAAGAAAAACAAAGAGAAAGAAAGAATCGTAGATACACATATTATCGAAAATACATATTGTCGAAACATTTTCAAACAAAAATGGAAACACGAAAGTAGTAAAGCGAAGGTTTAAAGATAGTTTTAGAGAACTCGTGGGTGTTCTCCTATTAAATACAACGTGGATGAGAACAAACGCTTTTACCGAACTATTCACTAACTGTTAAACGCACGTACTATGCTAACGGGATCATTAATTCTCGGTGTAATGATCACCATTTTGTTTGTCGTTATCAATGTTATCAACGACGACGACGACGACGACGACGACGACGACGACGACGACGACGACGATGACGACGACGATGATGACGATAATGACGACAATGACGAGACTTTGTTACTTGTGTCCTCGAAAACTCTCTGATGTGAATCGATGATCAGCAGTCACATGCTCATTGCGTCTCCTCTGATTATCGCTAATGTTATTGTAGGTCAATGATAATGTGATACCATTCAAAGGACAACTACGTAATATCTGTATGTTAATAGATGCGTATACTCAAACACCCTTGAAATCAGACAACATTGTTTACATTGTAAGAATATTGTTTACGATATAGGAAAACAGTTCCGATAACTTATTGTGTAGATATCATTCTTCGTAATTATTATTTTTCATAAATTTCATTTGTTTGCTTATATTATTCATTTCTTGAATATCATAATTATCATGTGATCATTTATACGTGCGTATATGTATATATATATATAGTTGAAAAGAAATTTGTTTAATAAGATTTTATACGAAAATTAGATATGTATGTATATTTGTATGTGTGTGTATGTGTAAAATATTGTTCGAATAATTTCTTAATAAATATCAGAAAAATTTAATTCGTTTGATATTTTTCTTCACTATAATAATTAATCATTGTTATTTCTACATTTATTTACGTATCCATTGATGATGATTAATTAATTAAATTAAGTATCACGTCGACGGTGACGTCACAGTCAGCTAAAGATTAATTTCAATGAATAAATAAATAAAATTACGTTATACGAAGCGCGTGAAAAGTTAATAATAATAAAAGATTTTTCTTTTGTTGTAACGCCGATGAAATAAGTATATATTACGCGATATAATTTCCTTTAAAATAATATCGATTTGTTAATTATTATACTTTCGCATAGATATTATATATATTAAAATAATCGACTTGGGAATAATGTAATGAATAACTTTGAAGAACTCACGGTTATACGTCCTCTCCCTTGGGCAGCTGTTCAAAGACTATCCGATTGTATATGATAAAGTAAGACACAACCCTGAGTCGCGACCTTCTCTTCTTACACAAGAACCTTGAAACGGCTGTATTCTCAAAACAATCATAAATTCTCAGCTCACTCGTAACGACATTTGTTTTGCTTATTCTTTTTAATATTGATTTAATCGTAAATTTATTATATATATATATATATATATATATATATATGTATATATATTAATTAAAAAAAAATATAATTAGGGTTATAATGTAGTATCATAATTAATATAATACAAATAAATTAAATAATATTATAATATATCGATATTATTATTATTATTATTATTATTATTATTATTTAATATATAATATAATAGTATATGTATTTATTATATAAAGTATTATATAATGTAATATAATTATATCATTCTGTATAATAATTATTATATAATATAATTTAATATTATATTATATATTAATTATTTCTATAAATGTAATTATAATTATAAATAAATTCGAATCTATTTAACGCTATTTTGTACGATTTAGTTATGCGACTATTTAGTTACAGTTAGAATGAAATTACTGGTTATAAAAGAGAGAGAGAGAGAGAGAGAGAGAGAGAGAGAAAAGTGAAAAAAAGAGAGGAAAGAGAGAGAAAGAGAGAGAGAGAGAGAGAGAGAGAGAGAGAGAGAGAGAGAAGATCGTTTACTCAGTCTCGATTTAAGCCACGTCTTTTAATTATCCTTCGTTAAACTTCACCATTTAAACGTGGAATCACGATAGAAAGTCATAAAGTTTTCTGTGAGAAGAAGGTACGATCTAAGCGTATCTCAAGCTTATCTCACAGTGACTTAATATTTCATGTCACGAGTATATATTACAGCGAACGTTCGCTTTTCGTTTACGCAATAATTCATAAAGAAAATTTAGTAGCTCACCACGAAAACGGAACTTTTGAATATTCCAAAAGAAATCTTACAGAAACGTGTACTTATTTACATATACTTTAAAAAACTTTGAATTGATAAAGTTCAATGGAAAAAAATTCTTTTATAACAAAGTTGTATATTGATAAATCTTATCGAATAAAGAATTTTTTCATTTCAATAATGATATTCCCGATAATATTTGTTTGTGTATACAAATTTGAATGATAACGGATCATTGAAAAATTAAAGAAGATTACGAATTCTTTTTATATATATATATATATATATATATATATATATATATATATATATATATATATGTAGAAAGAAGTGTAACGTTTGGAATTATTTTTTACACTTTCTTGTACAACAACTTTTCATAGAATATTAATTTATTAATATATATATAGGGTGAGATAGTAACTTTGATCATTCTGAATATCTCCGTCTTCTTTTTAAAGATATGGAGAAACTTTGTTCACAAAAGTTGTACGATACGAAGGGGATTGCGATATGATAATAATAATGCTTTTGGTGGACGCATAGAAGACATAGAATTCAATTGTATTCTTTTTTTTTTTTTTGATAGATTCATGTGTATTTGATTACATTGGTTACATGGTCGATGCAGCTCGACATTCTTTAAAGAAAAACATTAAGCTTTGTATGTTAAAAAATTATTAGTCTTGCAAATATTTTCATTTAAATATTGTCAAGAAACTATGACAAGCCGATTAAAATATAGTAAGAGTTATGATTTTTTTACTTTAGAATTGCGTAGAACAAATGCAAGTATGTGTAGAGTAAACGTTCGCTTATTAATTATTTAATAATTTATGTAATTTTATAAATCAGTCGCAATCTGAATAGTTCTTTCGCAAAATAAAATAAATTCAGTTCATAAGAATTTTTTTATAAAAATTGTTTATAACAAATTGTTAATTAATTATTAACAATATGTTTAAAAAATAAAAAAGATTCTATCCTTTGAAATGATATTCAATTCAATTCTCTCGGACTTTTAATTCCAAAGATATTCATAGATAAATGAAAGAAATGATTATTATAGAGAATAATCGTTTTTTGAAAAGAAAAGTTATTTGTTTATTAATTATTGATTAATTTATGTAAATTTATAGATCAGAATCGTAATCTGAATTTTTGTTTTTGGCAAAATACAATGAATCAAGTTCGTAAGATTTTGTTTATAAAAATTGTTTATAACAAATTATGAATTTATTATTAACAATACGTTGAAAAAATAAATCAAATTCTGCCCTTTAAAATGGTGTTTGATTCAAATCGCTACGACTATTAGTTCCTGAGATATTCCTATGTAAATGGGAAGTGTTTACGATGACCCACTGATTTATATAATTTCATTCATAATTACTCAGTGACACACTAACCTATATAAATTCCAAGAATTTACGCGGTCCAGCTGGAGAGGCTACTACTACTATACTATTACTACGAACAGCTGTACTATAGAATTATGAATGAAAATCTTTCAGAGGCGATATCTCCGAAACGAAAAATCGTAGAGAATTGAAACAAATACCGTTTTCAAGCTTAATTTATTCTTTATTTATTTAACTATTGCAATAATATTGTTATAATAAAATTGTTTTTGTTAATAATTATTAAATTCGATTTTTTTCTGTTTTTTTTTTTTTTCGTAATAAAGACAGTTACGATGAAATCATTAAAATTTTTTTTTATAATTATGTAAATTTTATTTTGTTTATTTAATAGTCGTCAATTTATAAAATTGAATTTGCTTTCGTAATAAAAATATAATTGTGAAATATCTCTTAAACTAATAATTTTTCGATACACACGGTTTAATGCTTTTCTATAGAGAATATTGAGCTGCATCGATCAATGCAATTGAAAATATACGATTCTATTAAAAAAATCATATAATATAAAAAAAGTATTACTATTATATTATGATTTTCTTCGTCATATATAACTTTCGCAAACAAAATTTTGTCATATCATCAAAAAGAACGGATATATTCAAGATGATCAAAGTTATTGTATTTCTTATCTTATTAATTATTTAATCGTTTACTTTTAAATTATATTTAATTATGATAATAAACATAATATATATGTATACCCTTTTTTTAATGATTAATTTATCAATTAGTATAAAATATATTACTTAAATTAATAAAGCATATACAGTACTAATATTAATAATAATATTAGTCCCGATATTAATATATTCTAATTCATTCACGTATTAAACATAACTTATAAATAATATTCTACATAGAATTAAACAATTTAAAAAATTGTCATTTTAAATATCTCGTACTCTCCTCTCCCCCCACCCTCTCCACGGATCCCACTCCCTGTATATAAATTTAAAAACCCTTCGATATTAAAATTACTTTGCGTATAATTAAACGATTTTCTTCAATAATAAAACAAATAAAATTCATTCCCAAAAAAGGAAAGATAAATTTCATTCCTTTTCAACGATGACAGCCCATGAAAATGTTAACTCACCATTCTCAAGGTTTAATTCGGCAGCAGATGCGTAAGACGGTGCTCTTCCAAATTCCACGCCATTGCTTGGTGGTAGCAAAAGCTGATGAGATGCTCTTGAATGATGTCTCGATGTTGACATACGATGTAAATGTATACTGTTTAAAATCGTATTACTCGATGCTCGACTGAGTGCTTCTCTTTGCCTCACTGCCTCCTTGTAAATCTTGAAATACATCACGATCATCACGAAACCAGGGATCCAGAAGGAGATCGAGGAACTTATTAAAGCGTACGGCCGATTCACCATGAACTTGCATACCTGACGATCACAGTCACTTTTCGATTTCGTTTCATCATGGTTTTCTTTGTTCTTTTTTCTTTCTTTCTTTCTTTTTTCTTTTTATTTATTTTGTTTTTGTTTTTTTTGTATTTTTTTGATTGATCGAACGTGACTCTTAAACATGACCGATATCCGATATTCGAAATCATATATGTTTGAAATCAAGTTTCTTTTTTTTAATATTGGAGATTCTCATCGAAATTTTATGCAATAATTTTTTTTTTTTGATATTATATAATATGATAAGCTTTATATTGTATTTGAAAATACTTTATGTTCGATTAGAACATAAACATAGAAGACGATGTTTTCGATAGATAATTTTAAAAAATTTAATAATTAATTTAAAAAGCTATCAATAATATCATTTCATTTAATACGATTTAATATACTTGAATACTTGATATATTTTAGAAAAAAAAAAAAAAGAAAAAGCAATATTTATTTTCACCAACATACTCAACATGCTTCAATGTATAATAATTAAAAAAAAATATATATATTATAAAATTCTAATATAACAATCAACGAATCTGATATATTAATTTAAAAAATATTAACTTTCAATAACAATCAATGAGAATCATGTCGAGTTCGAAAAATTCCAACGACTTCGGAGATCGATCTTTTTCAAAAGTCTTTTCATAAACCAACCTAATCGAGAAAACGAGAAGATCGACTACTGGATCACATTTTCTCCGGATAAGTCTTATCGTTTGAAAAGATCGCCGGAGATAGAGATAGAAAAAGAGAGAGATAGAAAGACAGAGAGAGAGATATATAGAGTAAAAGAGACAGAGAGAGAGAGAGAGAGAGAGAGAGAGAGAGAGAAAGAGAGAGAGAGAGAGAATTCTCATTCTGAAGAAAGAAAAGAACGAGAAGAATGAAGGAGAGACGTTAATGATCACCGTTGAAAAGTGAGGCCAAGGAAGGAGACGTATTTAAAGGGAAAGTCCAAATTACATAGGGAACGTCTCTTCGCTATATACATACTTCGAAATTCTCACTTAAGTCAAGGCTACAACAACGTTTCAAGAGTTGGACTAATGAAATCGCTCGTTAAAATGCGAATTATGTAGTACACCATGATGGAAAAGAAAAAAAGAAAAAATTTATCGACGTAGGTAATCACTTTTGAACTTTTTCAAAAGAATAAGAAAATCCTTACGAGTTTTTATTCCTTTTTTTTTTTTGTTCTTTTCTACGAAATAGAATGAAATGTAGTATGTAATTGAGGGGAGAGAAAAAGAGAGAGATGTTAATTGAATTTTATAAATCACAAATATTATTGAAAAGAAAAATACGAAGGATCTTTTTCACGGAGTTCATGTATTTTCTTTCTCTTTTTCTTCTTTTTTTTTTGCATAGAATGATTTTGATAAAAAAATAGAAAGAAACTATTGAATTTTATAAATGACAATAATAAATATTATACTAAAGAAAAGACTAAAATAAATATTGGAAATATTGTCGATGAAATTCTCTACATTTATTTCTGTTTTTTTGTTATATACATATATTCCATGATATTTACGAAAGAAAGAATACTGTTTCTATTTTCTTTTTTTATAAATCATAATCAAAAATATTATCATAAGATAGAACAGATATTTACTACTTATCTCACATTTTATACATAATATATTATTGATAGAAAATAAGATATGAGAATGAAATGTAAGGCATAAGGAAATAAGAGAAAGAAAGATGAATTATTGAATTCTTTATAACATAGTCAAAGATATTAGGATAAGAAGGATAAAGATATTACCTACAAAGGGCTTAAATTTTGTTCTTATTATAATATTGATAAGAAAAAGACATAGAAAATACTGAATTGATGAATTGAGATTATTAAAAGCAGGAGATATGGAAAACTTTTTTTTTTCCTTCATGATGTACATCTTGTTCGTGATAACGACATTGGCGAAAAAAAAATAAACAAAGAGAGAGAGAGAGAGAGAGAGAGACAGAGAGAATTTGATAATCAAAAATACTATATAAAAAAAAAAAATATGGAATAAAATAGAACAGATATTTTTATCCTTTTCTTATCCATCTTCTCCAAATAAAAATGCAAATCGCCTGTGTAAATGAAATCTATCGTACCGTAAAAATATAATAATGTAGAACTCGATGATAAATTTAGCAAGACTTGAAAGAATCGAAAAGAGATAAAGGAGTGATGGAGATAGTCAGTGTCGGATTTATGCACTAGCATAAAGGTCTCTTCGAATCCGATAAGACAGGGCCTATCAAACACAATGATATCCATTCATATTATACATAAGAAATTTTTAATTGAATACTATCTAATATATAATATTATATTTAATATAAAATATATATTACTTTTCTTTTGTATTTGTTTTTTATACAATCGAATTTGAAAAGCGTATCCGTCATTTCGTCATTTTGCATGTGAAGAATCAGTCGAACAAGAGAAAAAAAATTGAGTATAGAAAATACAATATTATTATATATAAAAAAAATAGAATATAATAAAAAAAATATATATATTGTGAATAGTTGATTTATTTTAACGTAGCCATCTTGAAACAGATTTGTAAAGTATTGGGCTCCTCGAAATCTAAATCCGACAGTGGGTGTAGCCGCGAAGCTTAGTTGGAGCTTTCTCAAGATAGAAAAGGTTTTATCTGTGTTCATCTCTATGTCTTTCTCTCTTTCTCTCTCTTTTTCTGTCTTTTTCTGTCGATCCCTCTCGATCTCTTTCTCCTTCTCGAACCTTAATTTCCTCTGCAAACGTCTTAACGTTTTGCGAGATGATCGAAAGTCGGAAGTGAACTCTCGTAAAATGGCAAACAAAAAATGGCCGACCTTCGATGATCATAAAGTTGAGTCTAGTATACGTCATCCCATCGTCTTCTATCTCAACTCATAAATTCGACAGAATGGATCGTGAGAAAATTTAAAAAAGAAAAGAAGAAAAATGAGAGAAGCAAATTTTTTCAAGTTGTGACGATCTATCGAAGAAAAAAAGGAAATAGATAAATAAATAAATAAAAGTACAAATAAAAGAAATGAAACATTACTTTTCTCGTCGAATCAAAGAAACTAATCGATCTTACCGTTTATTTCTCTCTGTTTCAAACGAGTCGTCGATAGAAATATTAATGAAAAAGAGAAAAAAAAAAGAAAAAGGAAATGAAAAAGAAAGAAAAAAGAAAGATAGAAAGAAAAAAGAATTTGCCCTAACCTGAGGATTCTCTTGAAGAAATTGAAGATGTTCATCGGTAGTATACCATCCCATAAATATAGGTATGAAGCTGATAAGAGCAGGTAAGGTCCATGCACTAGCTAACATACACGTGACAGTGATTCTTCTCATAATAGCAGGATACTCGAGCGGTCTAACTATAGCATAATATCTATCGACACTGATACAACAAAGATGTAGTATCGATGCTGTTGAAAAGTAAACGTCCATTGAGTTCCAAACGTCGCACATTGTCCTACCAAAAATCCAATGTCCAGATAGTTCGACCGACGCATTGAAACTCATAGCACACACAGCCACTAAGAAATCAGCTGCTGCAAGGCTGACAACATATCGATTGGTCGGTACACGTAATTTTCTATGCCTTCGAACGCTAGCGACAACAACGGCATTGCCAATAAGTGCTGTCAGAATGATTCCAATGATAACGATACCCTTCAAGGTCATCAGAAATATATTTCTGTCGTCGTTCTCTTCCACCTCCGTTTCTTTTTCCTTCGAACCGGTGACATCCTCGAAAAGGACATTTCTGATCGTCGAATCGATGACCTCGAAAAAATCTGACCTTGAAATCGCTTTCGTATTATTTTCAATGGATCCCTCGACGTCCTCTTCGTCCGGTGATTCACTGACTTCCATTCCTCCAATATTCACCTTTTGACGTCATATTTTCAATCGTTCGTACTTTTCCATCTATTGACAACTTTGGACTCTTATATACGTACATATTTCTCAACGTTCAAACAGTGATCGATATCTTTTCGATCGTTACATTATCTTTCAACGGAAACGATGATGCACACCTTTCAAATTTCACATTAAAACTACTAATAATCATTTATATCGGACGGTTCTGTATAATTATTATCAATAATTTGAAAAGAAGAAGAAGAAGAAGAAGAAGAAAAATAAAAAACAAAAAAGAAGAAACGAAAGTAACAACAACAAATTACTTTTCAACGAGATAGTTTAAAGAGATCGTTTTCAATATGTTCCACCAAAAAGCACAAAAGTATGATCGTTAAACGTTATATATATTTTCGAAAGGCACGTTCGAAAACGATCGCTGAAAAGCGTGTGACATTAGATGCGAGAAAGCTGGTAGATATAACAAGGATCGTTAGATAGGAGGTATGCATGTGTTTCGATAGTGTTACGACAAAAAGATGAGAGAAAGTGAGAGAGGTTGATGAGTATCGAGGGTGTGATATCGATGAAAAAGGTATATATAATGTGTGTGTGTATATATGTATATATATATAAAACAGTAGACAAAGAAAGAGACAGAGATAGATAATGAGAATGAAAGAGAGAGAGGAGGAGAAGAGAAGAAGAGAGAGAGAGAGAGAGAGAGAGAGAGAGACAGATAGATAGAAATAGCAAAAAAGAAGAAAATAGAGATAGGAGATGCTGAGAGAGAAACAGATAGATAGAGATAGACAGAGATAGCAAAAAGAAGAGAGAGAGAGAGAGCGATGTGTATATATATATATATATATATATATATATATATATATATATATATATAAAGAAGATAGAAAAGAAGAAAAGAGAGAGAAACAGACGGACAGACAGATAAAAGAAAGAAATAGAGATAGAGATAGAGATAGAAATAGAGATAGAGATATAGTGATAGTGATAAAGATAGAGGAAGAGAGGATGAAGATGAGAAAATTGAGTAAAGTGTGTGTAGGATGAAAGTGGGTGGTTGGGTGAGAGTGGGAGATGGGAAGCGTTAAGGTCGGGTTTGGAGAAGGGGATGGAAGCTTTCGAAAGCAATTTCGTCGTGAAGGCGACGCCGCAGGACGATGTGTTTTATAAATTCGAATAACGCGACTGTAAATATTTTCCCGGCGATTTCCTACGGTGTTCTGAAAAATTGTTCAACCGTAAAACCTGCTAAACTGGAGGAGTTTCACCATTCCTTATATTTTTTTCCGAGTTAAATAAGTTGGCATTAGAAATTTGCCGATTTGTCAGTTTAAATGATTAAAAAAAAGAAACAAAAAATGCGATAAATTTTTCGGGGGTTATTATTTTTACTTAAGTGATTTTTATTTTCTTTTTCTTTTTTTCCTTTTTGAAAGAAGAAATTTCTTAATAAATTGCATACAAAGATTTATTAATGTTTAAGAAAATAAATCGTAATAGGAGTTTAAAAATTAATTGTTTTTCTTTTTTTATGTATATCATTTTCGAAATCATTGTATTAAATTTGTAAAAAAATATACATAGGAATATGTGTGTATTATTGCCGAGAATTCAAAGAAAAAAATAATGGAGAATCATATTTGATTATTTTTTAGATTATTTGTAACAATAGAATTAGGTAATAAGGCAATTAAATTAATTTTTAGTATATTATATCTAAATAAAAAGCGATTTAATATATTTTGCTGAAAATTTGATATTATATTGATCATATATATATATATATATATATATATATATATATATATATTATAATATAATATAATATATTTGTAATATATCTGATATTTATATTAGTATTATAATATTATAGATAGATATAAAGTATTGAAAATCTCAACATTAATCCATCCGATATTACATGAATACATATATGGATATATATATATATATAATGTATAAACTGTCTTCATTAAGAAATAAATTTTATCTATAGAATATTTATTATCACGAAATCATCGTTTATCTGAACGTGTTTCGAAGTAATCGATAAGATTGATAAACCTATATTTTCTCTCATTGTTTCGATCAATGATTATTAAAAAAAAAATGTTACACTTCTTGTCTTATCCTTTTATGGCTTCCTTAGTAGCAGTAATATTTGTAATAAAACAATATATGGATTTGATATTGACAAGAAAAATATAGCAGAAAAAGAAAGACAAATTTTTTTGCTTGTACGTACATGCACTATCAATAATCTCAGTACTCGTATTTGATTGTAGATTATTCTTATCGATTTTTTAAGAGAGTTAACACATTATTAATGCGATAAAATCTAGATATTATTTTATATGATACATAAAAAAATTTTTAATTTTAAGTTTTCAATGCTGAATGCATTAAATAATGTAGACAGTCCAAAAAAAAAAAGAAATATATATGTTTATTTATTTTTGTTATTATGAATATTATAGAAAATATAAATCAAACATTCGTCTGTATCAAAAGTTATGTTTATAAAAATTTGTTTTGTAAAAAATATATATATATATAAAGTTCGTTTCTATAAGGGACAAATTGTTGGAAATTATTGGAAATTGTTTAAAAGCATTGTTCTCACATTACCTGTAGTCTATAATTATCTATTATTATACTCGACACCAGATACATGTTTCTTTATATACTCGTAAGAATGTATCGCACTTAATATAAACTGTCTATTAAAACTATAATATTTAACGATTAGATTCTGT
This sequence comes from Vespula vulgaris, assembly GCF_905475345.1. Lineage (NCBI taxonomy): Eukaryota > Metazoa > Arthropoda > Insecta > Hymenoptera > Vespidae > Vespula > Vespula vulgaris. Next base: position 1,725,602 of record NC_066596.1, on the reverse strand, counting down.
CGTTTTTCTTGATTAATTTTTCTAAACAAATTAATCGTTTGTTTCTCGTGTTTATTTTTACACATAATATTCGCACGCATATTATCTTATATTTTTTCTGATAAATTATAAAGAAAAATGTCAAGGTTTTTGCAAAAAGGAAGAAGACCTTGCAAAATATAAGATAAAAAAAAAAAGAAAAAAAGTGGGAGGAAAAGAAGGAAGGAAAGAAAAAAAAAAAAGAATAAAAATGATCGAATAGACGACGAATGGGCGCCATTTACGTCGATTCGTAATGATCGAGTTACACTTTCGTCGAGAAGTGAGATTATTATTAATAAATCCTGTGGACGTTCGCCAACTTTTCGAGACTTTCAATGTCGGAGCCAGAACGAAAGACGTTAAGTCGTATAGTAACTTTTGACTAATCGCAAATCGTTTGTCGCCGACAAACTCAGGCAAGATGGAGAATACGTATAGATAGATAGACAGAGAATAAGGGTGAGTGAGAGAGTAAGAATGAGAGTGAGAGTGAGAGTGAGAGAGAAAGAGATGGAGGGTGGACGTGATTAATGACTTCGACCAGTGCAATCGAGTTACTCGACTTGATTCGATACAATCGATAAGTTAAGTGCTATCATAGGGCCCTCCACAAGTTACCCTTCCAAGTAACGAGGCCTCCTGTTTGCTCCTACAAACTTGCCCTTGATATTAACGATCCGTGTTAAAGTGAAACTTTCATGAGTTTTCTTAATATCTCTCTCTGTCTCTCTCTCTCTCTCTATTTCTGTTTCTTTATGTGTATGTATGCGTATGTATACTTATATATATATGTGTATAAGATTAAATTATAACTTATAATTAAATAATAAATTATATAAAAATTATTTCTGTAGAAATTGTTTAATCAAAATTATTTGTTTATAATTACAAATTATGGAAAAGAGAAAGATAAAGAAGACAAATGTAATCATTGAATTAAAAAATAATAGATAAAAAAAGATCTGAATGAGATATATAAATGAAAATATTTTTTGCATTATTTATAATTAAATATTAAAATGAGAATGATTAATGAACAAATTACAGATAAAAAGGATGATTAAGATAAACGATATCATTTGATTAAAAATTACACAAAAGAGAAGATGAACAATTTTTGTGATTAAAAAAAAAGAGATTTTTTTGATTAAAAGAGAATTCAATAAATGAAATCATCAGATAGAGAAATAAAAAAAAGGAAAGATGATATTGTATTAAAAATTATGTAAAAAAAGAAGATAATAAAGATAAATATGAAAAAATTAATTATTAATAAATCATATATATATATATATCTTTTTTCTTTTATTTTTTCATTCTTCATTTTATTACTTTTTTTCTAATTCTTAATGCAATGGGCGTTTGCATATCCTGCTTTCTCTCACCGTTTAAACATAGTACAATAGATTAGATCCATCTATCTATTTATTATTTTTCTGTCCTCCTAATTTCACTATTTTTCTTTCTTTCTGTCTAGAATTTTTGTTATTTCTTCACATATTTCATAGAATACATTAATTTCTACCAAATTATTCAAAATGTCTTTTCTCGATCTAAAAAAAAAAAAAAAAGAAAGAAAGAAAGAAAGAAAGAAGAAAAAAGGAAAAAAAAAGAAAAGAAGAGAAAAATATATAAAATTGTAATATTTCTTTCTAATCCATAAACGATTATTTTAACACACATCCACGTTACATATTTAATGAAAATATACTTTGTTATTAAAGTTTCACGCGATAAACCATTTTACATATTTATTTCCAATCGGAAAAAGAAGAAGAAGAAGAAAAAAAGAAAAAACAAAAAAAATGATGATATTTTTATTCTTTAACTTCTAGCCGATAAAACTCCTCTCTTTTTTTCACTTTTATTTATTCCCGTCGAACATTAACCGCTAACCGTTAAACAAATGTTTCCTTTTGCGTTTCACCGCAGCTCGTTAACACGAGCTTTGTATTACAACATAATAGAGTTCGACTTTAATGGTTAATAAACGCATCGTCGAGCGGATCATCGATCGAGGACCGTTTACACTTCTTCTTCTTCTTCATCTTCCTTTTTTTTTTCTTTATTCATTAATCCCACGCTTCTATCGACCTATATAACTAAATATAGGTTTATACTTAATAGGTATTTTTCACATCTGTGTATAAATTTCTAAAAATATGAAAAATATGCAACGTGTAATATATGATACGTTTCTGTAATACGTTTGCGTAATACGTAAAATATATGTGTACTTATGCATTTCATTTTATTTTATTTTTTTTATTTTATTTTATTTTTTTGATAGAATATATACGAAAAATTTATTAACTCGTAAATGAAAGAAGTATTCAAATATATTTAGATTTATTTAATTTTTGATATTTCACAAATTTACACGTAGTGTGTAATATATTTAAAAATATTCTGTATAATAGATATATATATTTTTTTATAAATTTTAATATATATGATTGATTAATAAGGTATATGGTTAATAAGTTACATAAAAATTGTTAATATTTTAAACATAAATAATAAAATAACGATAATAACTAAATTAGCAAAAATAGTATATAGTATTGAATTGATTAATAATTTTTTCTTCATAAGAATTCCAAATAAGAAGTAATAAATGCATTATTGATCAATTGAATATATAAAATAAGACGTCTAATAAATGATCGATTTTTTTACACTCCATCAATAATTAATATATCTATATTAAGTGAATAATTTAAACATAAATTTTTTGTTAACAAAATACTTTATATATGTACATATATATATAAATCTAAAAAATAAATTTATTAATATTAATTATTAATTATTTTTCTGCATATATATATATATAAGTATAAATAGATATATAAAAACAAGAAATAGTAGAGTATAAAAAAATTAATCACGCTTTTAAAAATCCTTTTTATACGTTTCAGAAGGTCACTGATGTATTTAAACATAGAAATTTTAATATTACAATGAATATTAAAATAATGGCTTTTAAATGAAAGATTATATAAAAATATATATATATATATAATAAATGTACGTATATGTATATAAAATCTATATAATCTATATAATCTGTTTAATATTATCACCAGCAAAGAGTGAGAAAGAGTTTGTTTTTAATTCACGTTCGCGTAACGTACACGTTTCCCTTAGTTCAACAGTGGAACGATCTGTTCGATAAAAGGTCGTATCGCGAATCGAGAGAAGCGACAGTGTAAAGCGTTAGAACCAATAGAAGACACACGGTGTCGAGCACGTCGCGTGACTTTCAAACGTCTCACGGAATAAAAGCTTAGATAAACCTTAGTCTACTTTCTATCCCCTTCTCGTGTCGAGATAATATTCAAATTTTTGACAGATCTGACAAGAATCATAAATTACTAAAAGAGAAAAAAAAAAAAAAGAAATTGGAAACGGAAAAAAAGGAAAGAAAAAAAAACAGATTTCAACACTAAACTTTACCTTTTTTTTTCACAAACTTATTTAAATATTTGAAATACTACATAATGTAATGAATTAATTTTATCTGCGATCGATGATTCTATCGGTGACGTATATTTTTGAATAAATAAATAGTATAGTAAATAGTAGTATGTATACATAAAGGAAATAATCGTAACAGTAAATAATGGTAAATGTAATAAATAGAAAAACAAATACTAGTAGCAAATAAATAGCTAAGAATGAACAAAAATAAATAACCAATATATCTGAATTATTAATATTACAAATAGAAATACAAATATTTCGTATTCATATACTTTTTTAAATGTATTTAGTTACTTATTGACATAAACAAATAACTAAGATATATTATTAATAAATAAAATTTATATATATATAATTTAATTAAATAAATAAACGAATAAGATATATATATATATATATTACTTATTTATTTAATTGAAAACTTGATATTAGATTCTTAGAAACAATGATGTAAATTCTTCTATTTTAATTTGACTAAAATCAATTTTATACGAATCTACGACATCATAAAGAATTATTATTTTCTTTTCCTACAAAATGTCGATCTTAACAACGCTCGCCTCGACCTCGACGACGGAATAGTTTCACCTTTGCAACGATGGAATAATACGACGATGGTAGCGGTATATGCACGATATACGTTTATCAAGTTCAAGAGGGCGGGATTTACATAGTGTAATATTCATATTAGAGTGATTCTAATGAACGAAACAATACATCAAAATATATAATCTGATATAAATCAATCGTGATTACACGAATTATGATAATAAAAAGAAAAGAAAAAGAGAAGGAAAACACAAATGTTTAGAATTTTCAAATTTGACTACATTTTTTATTTTTTATTTGCATAAATAGAAAAGATTTTCAAATTTTTTACTAGAATTGTTCTGTTCTTTTTTTTTTTTTTCTTTTTTCTTTCTTTTTTTAGATACATGTGATTCTAAAGTTATTGATTATTAAACATAAGATACGTATAAAGTTTTATAATAAAAAATTATGCTCATGATGTTTACTTCTTTTTTAAGTTTTCTTTTCTTCTTTTTAAAATATTCATTCTTCACAGCTAGTATATTAGATATTCTCCATACTTTCTTTTTTTTTTTTAATGCATGTGATCTTGAAATATAGTATTGATGTTTCTATAAAATTGTATGAAAAATATTCTTATAATAATTTTCATTTTCATATTTATGAAACATTCTAGTATACTGTATGTATATTTTTTGTCGAATCAAAAATAATTGGAGAATTGCAACTTGTTAACGCAATAATTGCAAAATTAATCTCATACGATTTCATAAAAATAATCATGACAATTATGCTTTCTATTAAATACACATGATAATTAGTATATTACATTTTTTTTATTTTTTAAATGCATGCGATTGTGAAAAAAAAAATTAGGACGTATTAATGTTTTTATAATGTCAAATGTTTTTATTAAATTTTATTCAACATGTAATATTTTTATCAAATAAAAAGAAAAAAAAAAAAGAAAAAAGGGGGAGAAAAGAAAACGTCAAAACAATTTCTAATAGGCATGATATTCTTCTTTTCTAAATTTTTAAAGAATAAAATAACAAATCGTGAATCAAACTGTTAACTTACAGTAGAACGACTCAAGAAGAGATTCTTCGAAATAGTTAGAGACATCGTGAACGTCCGATATCGATCGTCGTTAATCTTTTAAATCCAAGGTAGCTATTACCTTGTCGTTTTTTGGAAGAAAAGTAGACAGCGTGGGATTATCCTGTCGTTCACTCTTATATTTATATACGAACTAACTTAACGAGCTTTTCTACAATTTATTACACTTATAATGATATATGTAGTACCGAAGGAAAACTTGGCATCGTACGTACTCGAAAATCCGTACAAAACTTCTTGGCGAGCTATCCTACGTTTATTTTTAAAGATGACAATATTTTTTACGTGTTGTTTTACTACGTGATATTTTCAAAAAAAAAAAACGAAAAAAAGTGAAACTACGCATATCAAAAAGTATTTAAAATATTTTTATTGTTTTTAGTCAATTAATACGTAGAAGTAAGTAAATAAATTATACATACATACATACATATATATATATATATATATATATATATAAATTTATGTGATTAACTTGATATATAATATATAAATATATGATATATATATATATATATATATATATATATGTATAATTTCTTTAATAATTGATTAGATTATATAATTAAAAAATAAATGTTTTATAGAGTAGGTATCAAATTTTCTTTTTTGTTTAATTAGTATATCAAAGTCATTAAATAAATTATAATATATTATATAAAGATATACATATAATTTATTTAATAATTCCAGTATACTCTTTCTCTCTTTCTAATAAAAAAGAATATTAATGTTCATTCTATTATGTAAACATTTATTTTTAATACTAATCAATGACTTCCTTCATATTTAGTATTTTATCTCTTTTCAAATCATCGTAAGTACTTTCCAGCCTAATTTGATTCGCAAATGCAATCAAAAGGTGTCTCGATTTGAATTTTGTGATTTATTCAAGTAGTTGGATGAAATAAAAAAAAAAAGAAAATTTCATTTACAAGAACGAAGAGCGAAGATAAATTCTCGCGGTATCTTAAATCACGTAAATTGAGTCCTGCTCCCTACCAATTAATTTCGATGGATCCAGAAAGTGGGAATAAAAAATAATTAGGATAAATAAAAAAATAACTGATCTGATTAATCCGATTCATGATAAATGTATCGAAAGAAGAAAACAGAAAAAAAACAAAAAATAAAAATTAAGAGATTTCCACGATTTTCTTTCAATTCGTTTCATTCAAATAATTTTTCACGTATACATACGTATGTGATATATATATATATATATATATATATATATATTCACATACATATATATATATATATTTTCTGTTTATATACAATTGTATGTGTACATATTGTACATCATACGTACTTAATTTAACTCACGGATGTTTATGACGAACGCACGTGCGCTTCCATTTACTTTAAATTTATCACGTACCAGTTAATTATTTAACACTATAAACATTATATTTGGACACTTGAACTTTCAAGAATTATTTATAACACTACTCTCGTTGAAAAGCTGTTTTGAAGAATTACTTTGAATAATCATGTTTAAATAAAAAATTTCGAAATCTATAAATATAACAAAAATGTATAAATAACAAACACATACATATATATACACACACACATATATATATATACCTGTACATATACATATACATTTGTTTATATACACCTGTTTAGATGTTTATATCTTCGATTATTTTAATAATTTTATACACATATTCACACATATCTATGTATATATATATATCTATATATATATATATATATATATATATATATATATGTATACATATATATATACCTTCTGAACTTCTTTCAAAGTATTGTAATTCCCGGATAAATAAAAAAATGATTCGTTGATCGAATTGAATGATTGATTCACATTGGAGATTCGAAAGATGGAAAAAAAGAAAAAGAAAATTATTACAAACTCTGCCGTTAATTAACCGAAAGTAGTAATTTTTATAATTCTTCTTCTTTTCTTTCTTCTTCAACAAAGAAAACGAAACGAAACTCGTATCGTCGCGTGACAGATTGTATGCTACGTTTACGGACGACGCCGGTAGACTGAGCGTCGCGACGTGTTACGGCGCCACGTTACCCTCTCTCTCTCTCTCTGTCTTTCTCTCTCTTTCTTACACACACACACACACACACACACTCTTTCTATCTCTCTTCGTCTCTCTTTCTTACAGACACACACACACACACACTCTATCTCTCTTCGTCTCTCTCTCTCTTTCTTTTTCTCTCTCTTTCTTTCTCACACAAAATGTTTCCTTTTCCGTTTTTTCCACTTCTTTTCTTATTCCTTTCTTTCATTTTTTTCTTTTCTTCCTTTCGTGCCATTATTTCTTTTGTTTCCGTCCACTTATTTCCTTCTTGATTTGTTTATTTTTATTATTCAATTAAGTAGAATCGATGAATTACCATAAATGAGAAAATAAAAGAACGATTATCTCACGTCGAATCTGACTAGACATTTTGTAAATGTATGAATTTGATTTTTCTAAACGAAAATTCCTGTAAATTCGAATCATGGATAGAAATTAATTCTAAGTTTTTGAAAAGGATAGGAGAAAAGTAAATAATTAAATAAACGAATGTAAGATAGTATATATTGTTATATATCGAGTAGAATTTGATATTTCGAGAGTATAAAATTAAGTTTTTTAAACTGCACTTTTTGTTTAAAAAAAGAATAAAAAACGAATCGTACGAAATAGAAGAGACGACAGAATTTAGCTGCAACTCCCTGAAAAAAAAAGTAAATAAATAGATAAATAAACGAAACGGCAGAGTTTAGTTTCAAGTCCTTGGCAAAATGAATAAATAAATAAAAAATAAATAGATAGATAATACAATTTATTTTCTATCGAGTTTGATTTGATATTTTGAGAATACACGATTAATTTAATTAATTAGATTAATTTCTTTTTATTGAAGAAACAAGAAATTGGAACGGATACAAAAAATAAGAAAAAATCGTATAAAATTGAAGAGACGTCAGAGTTTAGCTGCAAGAAGTTTCTGAAAAAAAAAGAAAAAAAAGAAAAAAGAAGAAAAAAAGGAACGAAAGAAGTAAGAAAATAAAGTCTACTCGAAAATAAAGTTTAGTTGCAATTTATAAGAAACAAAAAAGAAAGAAGATTGATGATATGACTTATCGACATTTTATTTTTGTATCTAATATATGGACATAAAAAAAATTGTTTTATTATTTATATATATATATATATATATATATATATATATATATATATATAAAGACGAAATTAAATAGAAAAAAGAAAAGGTAAAAAGAAAATCGTATTTGATATATTCAAGGATAAAATGAAGCTGAACATTTTTCCTAATTAATACGAAAAATTACGAGTTAGGGTATAACAAAGTTATGATTATCTAATCATATAACTCATGTTCGGAAATTTCAACAGGATAAGATATATTTATACCAGGATGAGAGATACGCACTTACTTCTTTCCTGAATAATGATATCATTCCTCATAATGTATAAACCTATGCAACAGTGATATGCAATTGATGAAAAGAGAAAATTTTAATATTATCGTTTTCAAGAACGATTCAAGGTGAAACGAAAAATTTCGTTGAGCGAGAGAATGACGATGAATAATTTTCGTTTCCAATGACTTAGAAATAAAAAAGAGAATGAGAGAGAAGAGAAGAGAGAAAGAGAATAAGAAAGAGAGACAAAGAGAGAGATAAAGACAAAAGAGAAAAATCGTCATTATGGAAAATATTCGAACGATGTGAGATAGATTTGATTATTATATAATACGATGCGCATAACGTGCATGCACAAATACATCGTGAATTCAACGTGCAATATCGCCATCATTATTTCTTTTCAAGGTACGATTCTCATAACTCTTTCTAATCATTTCTTATCTCGATATCTCGAAGCGTAATATTCAATTTACGACGATATAAAAAAAGAAGTGTGATCTTGAAAATTGTACGATCACGTCGTTTCCTAATTTTCACGATATATAAGGTTTTTGTAGAATCCCACAAATCGAGATATAGCTCGATTATTAAATTCACACGCATATTAAATTCATTCGTTATTCGTTAGTTAATTGTTGCTCATTATACACACACACACACACACACACACACAATCTATAACGAAGTATTCTCTAATGAGTACCTTGTCCTTTCTTTCTTTCTTTCTTTCTTTCTTTCTTTCTTTTCTTTTTTTGTTTTTTAATAGTAATTGTACAGAAATGAATTATCTCCCACATGGTATCTACATTATTCGATGAATTCGAGAACAGAAGGAAAAGGGATACTATATTATAATTTGTTATCTGCTTGATAGATATATTTCCGTGGAGTTTCTTCATCATTTGTTAATGATTATTTTAAATAATAATAATTATTATTATTACGATAATAAGACGTAAATGCTTAACTATGATTCTTTATTATTATTCTTTCCTTTTCTTCTTTGTTTTATTCTATCTTGAATTTTTATCTATTGTATTAATATTTATCGAGATGTAAGATAATTATTTATATATAAATATATAATCTTTATTTTCCTCCTTTTTCCATTAAATTTTTATATTACATAAATATATATTAGATATTCATAAAGATATAATTATATATATATATATATGTATATATGTAAAGATTGATATATTTTATTGCAATTTTCTTGATTTTGAATCATTTAGTTATATAATAACATATGTCCTTCATTTCGATTGATTTAGTGAGATACTTCGAGATTTAAAATAGAGCAAAAAGAGAGGGGATAGGACAAGGATTTCGTCAGAAAGGATTTTCGAAGCGCATCGAACGATTAAAGAGAGTAGTAGTCGACTCGACGCGCCGCGTCGGCCGCCATTCGACCGATCGATTCGGTACGGTGCACAATAACGAGCGACCTTCAAGTTCACGAACAACCCATTCGATGTCGCCCGACTCTCAGAACGATTCTACTTTTTATCTCTACAAATTGTTCATTCATGCGTCACTGTAGTGCCCTTTTCCGCGATTGCACGCAACGAAAAAATTTTCTCTTTTTTTCTCACTCTTTTGCTTTTACCATAAATATTTCCTAAGATATGTTATCGCAAATAAATGCGTATAGTATTTTTATCGAATTTTCTTTCCGTTTTTTTTTTTTTCTTTTTTCTCTGATCCTTTTCTACGATTTTTTTCTAAATGATTATATTAAATATATAAAATTGTATATGTATATAACACAATTTTAATGGCGTTGTTATATTTGTTAATTTTGTTTCATATATATCTCATTTGTATAAATAATGTCTATAGTATATGTATGTATTTACTTCCTATATGTTATTAACAATATATGTATATAGGCTGAGACGATAACTTTGATCACCTTGAATATTTCTCTTCTTTTTTGAGATATGGAGAAACTTTACTCACAACAGTCGTTTCGTACGAAGGGAATCGTAATACGACAGTAATCATTCTTTTTTTATAGGAGGAGGAATAAAAGATGAAGTTCAACTGCTTCTTCTTTTTCTTCTTTTTTTTTTGTTTTTTTTTTAGTGGATTCTTACATGTTTTTGATTACATCGGTCGATGCAGCTCGATATTCTGTAGAGAAAAGTATTAAGCTTCGCATGTCAAAAAATTATTACTTTTGCAGATATTTTCATCTAAATATTCATTTAAATATTGTCAAGAAACTGTGACGGGACGATTAAAATAGATGTATAGTAAGGGTAATAGTAAATAAATAGTAAATAAGTAGTAAATATAAGTAAGTGCTCTCTTATTAATTATTTAATAATTTATATAATTTTATATATCTTGCTGGCTTATCAATTATTTAATAATTTATATACCAGTTGCAATTTGAATAGTTCTTCGGTAAAATATAATAAATTTCAGTTCGTAAGAATTTGTTTAAAAAATTGTTTATAATAAATTGATAATTAATTATTAACAATACGTTGAAAAAATAGATCAAATTCTGCCCTTTAAAATGATATTTGATTCAAGTCTTTACGATTCTTAGTTCCGAAAATATTCCCATATAAAAGAAGACATGATTATTAATAACGTAAAAAAAAAAATTGTTACTTTAGTAAAAAAGTAATTTGTTTACCAATTATTTATTAACTTAAATAATTTCATAAATCAGAGTAACAATCTGAAGTTTCTTTTTTTTTTTGGCAATATATGATAAATTTAATTCTTAAGAATTTTTTTATAAAAATTGTTTATAACAAATTGTTAATTAATTATTAACAATAAGCTAGAAAAATATAGAAAATTTTACCCTTTAAAATGATATTCGATTCAATTCTCTACGACTTTCGATTCCAGAAATATTCCTATAAAATGTAAGACATTTACGTTGACCCACTGACCTACATAATTTCATTCAATTTAGTTTGGTGACACACTGACCTATATAAATTCTAAGAATTTACGCAACCTTACTATTACTACTACTACTATTACTACGAACAGCTGTAGTATACAAATTATGAATGGAAATCTTTCGAAGACGATATCTCCGGAACGAAAAATCGTAGAAACTTGAAACAAATACCGTTTTCAAGCATAATTTATGCTTTATTTATTTAACTATTGCAATAATATCGGTATAATAAAATCGATTTTGTTAATAATTTTTTAAATTGAATTTGTTCTTTTCTTAATAAGGACATAGCTATAATGAACTTATTTATATTTTTATTGTAATTATATATTTTTTGTATTGTAAATTTTCCCTTTTTTATTTAATATATGGGATATAAGATCTATTAATAGTTGCCAATGTAAAATATCGAAGGATCAAAAACTCGAGAGACTTTCCTTTCGTAATATAAACTTAACTGTGAAATATCTTCTAAACTAATAATTTTTAAACAAACATGGTTTAACAATTTTTTTATACGGAATAAGAAACTTCATCGATCAATGAATTCAAGTAGATATAATTCTGTTTAAAAAAAAAAACTTAGTTGACTAACACTTAGTCAACCTACAAAAAAATTATTACTGCTGTATTATAGCTTCCCTCGTATCATACGACTTTTGTAAACAAAGTTTCTCCGTATCTCTAAATAGAACGGAGATACTCAAGCTGATCAAAGTTATTGCCCTAACTTCTATATGTGTGTGTATATATATATATATATATAGAAAGAGAGATATGTATAATATATAGTATACTGACTCATAAAAAATTTTTTACGACAAGAACAAATAAAAATCGAGAACATAGAAATAAAAAAAAGGATAGAAACATACGCATAAAAATAATAAAATACCTTACATATTAATCGCAATAATATTCTTAATGATTGACTGAAGGATACTGTGTTTCAAATGATTATAAATTCAAAAACGAATGAACAAAAATCAAGAAATAAATAAAAGAACAAGAAAAAAATTGATTTATGAATTCATCGGTTATTAGATTCATTTGGTTGAGAAAATTGATCGTATTATTGCGATTACACAGCTTGTTAAACTTCAATGCACCGTAATTCAATGAAATGTCGATGAAAAGGTACACTGTAGATGCTTGTTGGATTGGTATTGATATCCTCTACAATATTTATTCGACTTAAAATATCGATTTCGTTGAAACAAAAAAATTATTCTGACTTCCGTATCTTGACAACATTGTTCGCTACGAAATAACTGCAATAAATATTTTCCATCTGGAAATACCGTAATTTTAATTTGAAACATTCGTTTAGAAAATCGATAAAATCGACGACATTTGATCGTATCATTTAAAAATATGACTTGCTTCATACACTGACCAATACAAAATATTTTTCACAACAATAAAGACGAATAAATCTGTAGAAATTGAAGAAAAGGACAAAAGGACAAATAAAGACTCAAGAAAATTTAAACAAAGAGAATTACAGAGAATTACAGGACAAAGAAAATTTAGATTATTATCATGCGTTCAAATTCGTTTATAAAAGTAAATAAGATCATCGTGAGATAGTG
>NC_066596.1:1660000-1710000 GCF_905475345.1 Vespula vulgaris | reverse complement strand
ACTGTATAAAATTTAATTGAAACACAGATTAAGAACAATCATGACTGATAAGAACCAGAAATTAGGAAACTATTATATATCAATGTCAATCAATGATCATTAATCGAGACGCATAAAAAAACTCGGTTAGCCAAATATTAGAAAGATTAGATCTAACATACACCAACTTGAAGATTAACGACGTAGGAGCAAAAAAACGATGTTAGTATTATATATATATATTTAAGCAACTTTTATAGATATATCTTTTTTCTTTCCTTTAATTCCAAGTACTTCATTTTAATTTCTTTCTCATTACGAAATAGATCTTATATATTAACTACGACGCAAATATTTTACAAGCGTATACATCTATATATAATATAAAAATACATAAAATTGAATATAAAAAATAAAGCATAAGAATAATCATTAAATGACAAGCGATCAACAAAATTAGAAATTCTTTAAGTATCGGCATTATTTAAGGACGATGGGTCAAAAAAAGGAGACGGACAAAAAAAATAGATGAGGAAAAAAGAAAAATTCGATTAGTCTAAGATTAGATAGATTAGATCTAACGCACTCTAAGGTTGACGAAGCGAAGTAATTGACAAAAGCCAGAGAAGAAAAAAAAGGAAAAACTGATCTTTCGATCTCGAAATCGATTACGTCCGATGACGTAGTCAAAATTTCTTTTCGTACAAATCATTCCTCTCCCTCACCTTCGTCCCTTTCCCTTTTTACATCCCGTTAATTTATATTCGTTTTGCGGTCGGAGAGAAGTTCTCAAACGTGTTCCAGTAGTTAGCTATCTTCTGGTTGAACCATCGAAATGTAAATTTGCGAGTAGCACGTCTATTCTGAAATGAGTTTGCTACACTTTTCTCTCTATCTCTTTTTACGTCTAACACATTTTCTTATAGTCCTCTTTTTTTCCTTTCTTTCTCTCTATCCCTTTCTACTTTTAACACATTTTCTTATAATCTTCTTCCTCTCTCTCTTTCTCTCTCTCTTTCTCTTTATTTCTCTCTATCTCTTTCTATTTCTTTCTACGTCTAACACATTTTCTCTAGTCATCTTTCTTCCTCTCACTCTTTTTCTATCTTTCTCTCTTTCTCTCTTTCTCTCCTTTTTCTTTTTCTCTTTCTTTATCCGTCTTTCTTGCTCTTATTCCTTAAGGATATACTTAAACAACTCGAGTGGAAAAAAGGAAGGGTGCACTGCTAGTGTCTTCGCAGAAACGGGGCCACATAATCTTAGTATTTCTATGTTCACCAAGAGGCTCTGTTCTCTGTGTTCTTAGTTTTTAGCTTGGCTTCGGTACCGAGACAGCTGTGAGAATGAATAAAAATCGAGCATTGGTTAGAAACGTTCTCTCTAAGGATTCTTTTTTCCTTCTATTTTCTTTTCTCTTCTTTTGTTGCTAATTTTTTTTTCCTTTTTCTCTTTCTTTTCCTTTCGCTTAAACGACAATATTGATCAAGTGTATATGCGTACAATATAATTAGAAATATAATATGTGTTAATAATGTAAATGCAAACGTATATGTATATAATTCGATTAGATTTCGTTTTTAATTTTTATTCGCTTTCTTCTTTGTTTTTTATTCTTTTTTTAATACTTTAGATAACGTCGTTCGGAGTTTCGTGTTATTATTTATTTTTAATCAATCATTCTTTTTTATTTTAGATAATTTAATTTCATTCAATTATTATTAGTTATTATAATTAATCATTTTTCTCTCGTTAAGTTAGATTGTTTAGATATTTATTAATAGTCCTGTTATTATCTATTTTCGATAATTTAGTTCGATTTAGTCATTATTCATTTTTAATTGATCATTTAATTTATTCGGATTACAAGGATATTTAAAAGATAATTCTACTTTTTTGTTTACTTGTTTATTACTAATAATTTCATTTAACATAACTATCATTAAATTTTAATAAATCAATTCGTCGTCTATAAATTATTCAAAAATTTAAGTTTGATGGAATTCGTAATATCTCAAAGATATTTATATATTACGATGAATCTACCGTGTTTCAAAACGAGAAAGCGATTTACTTAGATCTCGACCTTCGGAAAATTCATTTAGAATTTAAATAATCGGATAAAATATAAATGATTTTATCATAAAGAAAATGAAATTGAAAGGATGCGTTACGATATTCGTCGAACCTTGTACGATCGTCTTAACGATAAACATACGCATATAATTTTTATTTGAAAACTTATTCGACTATAAGAAAGATGTTTACGTTTGTACAACGAAACATCGAGATTTCAATTTTAATAAGAATAAAACGCACTGTTCGAAGAAGTAGAAGCATGGAATGTTGTAACCTCTCTTTTACCGAGTAAAGTAGCAAAGCAATTTGAAATTCTTACTATCACCAAAGAATTCCGTAATGTTATATGGGGAAAAAAAAAAAAATAAAAAAAGAAAATGGTTAAGTGTCATGGAAGTTAATCCGAATATAATGAAACGTGACTACAAAGAAAGCAATGAAAATTACTCCGACAACATCTTACATCTTATATGGAACTAAAATAACGTGGCCGAATAACTACGAAAGAAATCTTTTATGCTCTTATCTTATATTTATCAAACGAATGATGCTCGGTCTTTAAAATTATTTTTACCTTTGAGTATAATATATTACATAAGTAAGATAATGATCGAAATCATGTCGGATTTCGAGATTATTCCTAAGCTGTTCTTATGATTTAAATTTAGAATGTTTTTGAGATCAACGTTATTATAATTATAAAAAAATAATTCGTGTAAAATAAAACGATAAAAGAAAAAGGGGGGGAAAAGAATAAAGTGGAAGAAAAATGCATTTCTTTTGTCAGGAATAGAGGAGGAAAAAAAACGAAAGGTATTCGAAGGATTGTTTATTTAAAAGAAAATATGTAAGCCAGGAAAAATTTTACTTGTTAACGATACCAACGCCTTTCAATCTATCAAAGGAATCTAATTGAGTGTTTGTTGGTATTTCTTTTTACGATAATTATATACAAGTTTTTCGTAAAAAGAGAAAAATAAGTAAATAAATAAAATGCTTTAGCGATAGACGTGCTTGTAATATTCGAATAAGCATAAATATCAAAAAATAATTAAAAAAAAAAAGATAATACTTATTAATTTTTTTCTTCTCTATTTATTATGTATGTAAATATATAAATATATATAAATAAATATATATATATATATATGATATAATGATATGATATATGATATGATATATGATATGATAATATTATATACGTTATCATATGTATCTATGTATATATGTATATTGTATATAATACATATTCAGTAAAGAACTAAAGTACTCGTACAGTATAATATGTATAATATTTCCATAATTCTACTTAAGGCCCTCATTGTATATACAGGGTGAAGCAATAACTTTGATCACCCTAAATTTTTCCATTCTTTTTCGAGATATGAAATAACTTTGTTTACAAAAATCGTATCATAAATATCCTTAAATCATATAAAGATATGACTAAAATATAGTAGAAGTAGTAGTAAGTAAAACAGTAGTGATAGTAAGTTATGAAAGAAAAGTCTATCGAAATTTCATTTTTTCAATTTTGTATATTACTGATTATTAATAAATCCTCTATTTTTTATTTTAAATAAACAAGATAAAATTTATAGGATTATAATTAAAATTTTCATAGTTTCATTATAGTTAAGTCTTTATTACGAAAAGAAAAGAAAATATTCAATTAAAAAAATTATTAACAAAATCGATTTTATTATACCGATATTATTGCTATAGTTAAATAAATAAAGCGTAAATTATGCTTGAAAACGGTGTTTGTTTCAAGTTTCTACGATTTTTCGTTCCGGAGATATCGCCTTCGAAAGATTTCCATTCATAACTTGTATACTACAGCTGTTCGTAGTAACAGTAGTAGTAGTATAGTAAGGCCGCGTAAATTCTTGGAATTTATATAGGTCAGTGTGTCACTGGGCCAAAATGAATGAAATTATGTAGGTTAGTAGGTCAACGTAAACCTCTTCTTTTTAAATAGAAATATCTCGGGAACTAAATATCATAGAAACTCGATTCAAATACCATTTTAAAGGGCAAAATTTTCTCTATTTTTTAACGTATTGTTAATAATTAATTAACAATTTGTTATAAACAATATGCTATAAACAAATTCATACGAACTTAATTCATCGTATTTTGCTAGAAAAAAGAATTTATATTACGACTCTGATTTATAAATTTTCATAAATTAATAAATAATTAATAAACAATTTATTTTTTTATCATATAAACAATTTTTTTTTACTATGTCTTTCTTTAATGGGAATATTTCCGGAAGTACAAATCGTAGAGGCTTGAATGAAATACCATTTTAAAGGGCAGGATTTAATCTATTTTTCAACATATTGTTAATTATTAATTAACAATTTGTTATAAACAATTTGTTATAAACAAATTCAAACGAGTATGAATCATCTTATTACGTCAAAAAAATTTTAATTGCAACTAATTTATAAAATACTAAATTAATAAACAATTAATAAACAAATTACTTTTTTTTTAAATTGTTAATAATCACGTCTTTTATTTATATGGGAATATCTCACGAACCAAACGTCATAGAGACTTGAATCAAATTTCAAAGGGCAGGATTTGATTTATTTTTTCAACGTATTGTTGATAATTTGTTATAAACAAATTGTTATAAACAATTTTTATAAACAAATTCTTACGAATTAAATTTTATTATATTTTACCAACCAAAAATTCAGAGAACGATTCATTTATAAAATTAAATAAATTAATGAATAATTATTAAACAAATTACCTTTTTATGTCGAATTTTTATTCGCACTGTTAATACCCATATCTTCTATTTACATGAGAATATCTTCGAAACTGAAAATCGTTTAGACTTGAATCAAATATTGAAAGTAAGCGTAAATTAAACATAAAATTAGTACAGAATAATAATGCAAAGTAAATTAAGAAATCATCACTCTCTTATTACAAATATTTACTCGCTATTACATTTACTATATTTTAGTCGCATCTCTAAATAGTTTCTTAGTAATATTTACATTAAAATATCTCCTAAACTAATCATTTTTCAACGTACATAGATTAATATTTTTTTATAGAGAAACCAGAGCTCTATTGACCTATGCTATCAAAAACATATGATTCCATTTAAAAGAAATTCAGTTGACCTTAATATGTACTTATCGTGTACGCCTTCAAAAATATTATTACTATGTTATGGCTCCCTTCGTACCGTATAATTTCCATAAACAAAATTTCAAGATATTTTCAAAAAAAACGTAGATATCCAACATGATTATAATGACAAATATATGTATATATATATCATATATATGTATAATTAATAATCCTTTACCCATTTATTATATATCAATTTATCCTACATGTATATATAAATCGATGAATCGTTTAAATCCATATTAATCGTGAATTAATTTATTCGTTTATAGTTCTATTATTGTAAATTAATAAATTCCTAATATATGACCCATTAATTGTATTTAAATATTTTGTTGTACATTATTGAAGAATAAATGTGTTATTAATCGTGTTAGGAAATATTTATAAAATTAATGGAAAACGTGTAAAAGCTATTTTCTCGTTCTTCCTATGGCGAATATAAAAATAAAAATGAATCAAAATGAACGAAGAGAGAGAGAGAGAGAACGCGTATGCGAGAGAGAGAGAGAGAGAGAGAGAGAGAGAGAGAGACAGACAGACAGACAGACAGATAGATAGATAGATAGATAGATAGATAAAGAGACAGACAGACAATTAGATAGATAGATAACGAGAGAGAGAGAGAGAGAGAGAGAGAGAGAGAGAAAAGGTGAACACGATCTAATTAGTTGGAATAATAACTTCAGCCGGTAATAGTATCACCGATAATTTTCTCGTCAGCTCGATCATTTATGAAATGTATACTTATACACACACATATACATACATAATTATACACATACACACGCACAACTAGACAGACAGATACTCAAAATAATGTAAATGGTGTTGGAAAAGCGATTGTTCCTGGGATCGTGCAACAACAAATACGACAGCTTAGTGCGGAGTCGCACGCTCGAGATGCAAGCAAATTGACCGTTTAACTTTACGAGCCAATTAGTAGTACTATTTATTGAGAATTTACGGGAAGTAAATGAGCCCGCATCTTTCAGGAAACAACTTTCGTTTGAACGAAACGTTTGAGAAATCAACGATATTATATTCTGAGAGCTTTGTAAAATTATATTAATTCCATTTTGATCGACCTTTCAATATTTTATTTATTAATTTAACACGTAATTATTTATTTATCGTTATTTCTATTTCCCTCGCGAATATCATAGTAAACTCTTTAATTATTTTATTTGAAGTTAAGAAATGTGAAAATGATAGGTGAGAAAAAGCAAGTAAACAAACGAACGAACGAACGAACAAACAAACAAATCGACGACGAAAGTTCACGTGATCGTTCACGTAATGTTAAAACTCTCTTCGTCATCATAAATTCGAATCTCGTCTACGTCTCTATGTTCTTTTTTTTTTTTTTCTTTTTCTCCCCACTTTTTTCTCTCTTGCATCCATTAATTTATTTTCGAACCGATTACGAAATATCTGCGAAAGAGTTAAATGGATTTATCGGAGTTACGTTTTGAAGGATAACGAGGGAAAATGTGAAATGAAAGGTGGAGAAAGAAAAAAAAAAAATAGATGCCGACAAGCTCACGTGGAACCACGTTAAAATGGTCTCTATCCATAATAATGGAAATAATTTCGAAACTCGTTTGAATTTCTTTTTTCTTGCTCGTTAATTTATTTCCGAAAAAAGAAGAAAAATAAAATAAAATAATCTACAAAGAATTCGGTGGACATTATCGCAGTTAAAAAATTTATACGTATAACGAATGAAAAATGTAGATTAAAAGAAAAAAATGCTTTTCCCGGTTTGAGATGTTTTATTATTATTTGGGTTTTATATATATCATTATAGTTTTATATATCATTCCAATTCCGTTGTTTATATTTTCGTTTCCATTCATTTCTTTATGCTTTCTTTTTCTTCTAATTTATTTCGAAGTCGATTACGTAATATCTATGAAGATTTAAGTGTGGGGTTATAGAAGTTAAAGTTAAAATCATAACGGGATAAAATATGGAAGGAAATGATATAGATGTCGACTTAAGCTAACGTGTTATACATTAAAACATCCTCCATCGTTGTAATTTTTAATCTCTCATCTTTTTAATAAATGAAAAAAATTCAGTAATCCGTTTATTCATTTTTTCATTAATTCATTAATTAATTTTTATTCATTAATACATACATACATTATATACATTTTATATATATAATTTAAAAGAATGTGAGCAAAGAATGTAAATAAAAAATTATAATTAAATAAGAAATTTCAAAATAGTATATATATATATATATACACTATTTTGAAATTCATATATATATATATATAGCTATGTATTATTTCAGATATCAAATATATTTTATATATTAAATATATATATGTGTGTATATGTTAAAAGTAATTAATATCATCTTATGGTGTTTATGATGAAAACAAATCAAACTCAAATCTTCTTAAGCAGGATAAAAGCTTCTTTGGCAGTACATAAAAGTAGCGGTACTTATCAAGTTGCACAAAATGATCTTTCTGACGAGAAGAAGACGAGCTTATGGCAATCGAGAAGAAAAGAAAGAGTGAATCTGATTCCTTGTTAATAATCTCTCTCTCTCTCTCTCTCTCTCTCTCTTTCTCTCTCTCTCTCTCATTCTCTCTCTTATTCTTTATCGAACAAAAGATCGAAAGTAGAACATTGCACGTTGAGACATCGAGATAACCGTTCCATGCTATACGAGAAGATACAATGAATGAAATAAGATTGTAAGAGAGGCATCTTTGATAAACGAGTACGATAAAACCGACAATAGGAATGATCGATCTGAATAATCTAACGTGAGAGTGTGAGATGATGACGATAGAAATCCGCAATTGAGTAAAATTTCAATTTCCATTTGTTTTAAAGTGGACTCATCAAGGAAAAGAGAGAAGATAGTAATAGGACAAGAATTAATAAATAAGGATTATGATTTAATATATACAAGTATCCTTAAATGAATCTCATAAATATCGATAAAATATTTTCGATACATACACACACACACACACATATACATATACATATATATATCAATTCTTATCTAACGATTTCTAAGAAAATTTATTAAAAGAAGAAGAAAGAGAAAAAGAAGAGAGAGAGAGAGAGAGAATATGTAACAGGATGAGAATTGGTAAATAAGATGCAAGGACGATGATTTAATATGTCCTTTAAATGAACTTGGAAGTCTGAATTGTTTTGATAAAATCTTTTCGACTAATATATAACATACACACAGATACACACACGCATACTCACATCGATTTTCATCTAATTTATGGGAATTTATCAAGAGAGAGAAAGAGAGAGAGAGAGAGAGAGATAAAACACATGCAATAAGATAAGAATCACCAAATAAGATACAAGGACAATGATTTCATATGTTCTTTGAATATACTTGTAAATCTAGATCTAATCGATAAAATATTATCTATATGTACGTATATACATGTGTGTATCTATGTAGCATACATAGCATTCGAACATATTAATTTTCATTTAATTGATGGAAACTCGTTAAAATAAAATGAAAACATGAAACCGAATGAAAATTCATTAAAAATAATAGGACTATTTAATATATGTATACTTTGAACATTGTACGTTCCGAATTATAATAATATAATATTTTCAATGAATATTGATTGCTGAAGTACATACATAACACTTTATTTATGTGATACAAACGCATTATTATTTTTTATTCAGTTCAAGGAAATTTGTCAAAAAAAAGAAAGAAAAAAAATAATAGTAATACATGCAACACGGTGAGAATTATCAAACAATAGATAATAATTTGTAATATTTTTTAAATGAACTTCCAAGTCATATCGATTGAAATATTTTGTAAATAACTGTGGTATATATATGTACATATATGATGCATACGTACATACTTGTTTTTCTTTCCTCTTTATTTTTTTTAACATTGTTGACAGTTTGGTATTATAAAGGATGCGTGATAGATTGTACGATTGTATGATGTACGTACTTACTTATGTCGTACGCTTGAAAGACATCTCTATGTTTCTCATCCATCATCTTTCCACGTGTATATATTCTCAGGATATACTTTATACATGGGATAAATGATACATCGTGAAAAAAAGAAAAGATCATTCAGATGATGGATACGTTTGTTTGTAAAGTAGAAAATATAAGAAGATTGATAAGTAATTTGTGTAAACACACATGTGCTGAAGTTGAAGTTTATAAGAATAATTAACGTAATCACGTTTTTATTGTCATTCAATTCGTCGTGGAAAAATAAATATTTTTATTCTTCATATATATATATATATTTTTTATTATTACTATATAATAAATAAATTCAAATTAATTTAAAAAATTATTAGAAGATTGCTCGCCAAATTAGAAATATAATGTCGATAAAAATCGAACAATTTGTCGAGTGTGTTCAAATTTCGCCATTTTGGTACACTGACACTGTTAAATAAAGAAATTGCAAATACATTTATAATAATACATTATAATTATAAATTTATATTAAAACAATTTATAAACATTTAAATAAAAAATATAAATAAAGAAAAGCAATTGATCTTGTCATCATTTGTTCTTCTTAATCTTAAATTAACATGAAAAAAACAAAGTGTTTTTTGTAATTATTATACAACAAATAAACTCGAATCGATAGTTTCTAGATATATGGATAATTAAAAAAAAAAAAAAAAGAAAGAAATGAAAAAACGTTTGCTAGTATAAAAAAGAAAATAGATATTTTTATCAAAATTTGTCGAGTGCCTCAAAACTCTGCCATCTTATCTTGTAGTATCGCCGAAGGAAGAACATAAATAAATTTGTAAAAATACACGCATATATCTTTCTTAATATAATAATGTGCATTCTTATGGGAAATAAATGTAAGACAATGCAGCCGGTGCAGAATAGTGCAATAATATAACGGAATGATATATTTCTTCGTACATGTGCGATTGAAATTGAATTCTTTTTTCTTTTTTCTATCTTTCTCTCTCTCTCTCTCTCTCTCTTTTTTTTCTCTTTCTATTCTCTTTTTATTCTCTTTCACAAAGGAAAGCATCTCTTGGACGTCTTATAAAACTTGGAATTCGCGAAGAAACGTGCATGAAATTTCAAATTGATTTGAGGAAGGCGTTTATGCGAATAATAGATAATGTTGTCTGAGAAATATATAAAAAGGTAAAGAAGAAAAAAAATAAAATAAAATATGAACGAAAATCAAACGAAATAAAAGGAACAAAAGAGAGAGAGAGAGAGAGAGAGAGAGAGAGAGAGAGAGAGAGAGAGGAACGAATGGAAAGAGAATTTCTTTCATATCTCTTTTTTTTCTTCTTCTTCTTCTTTTCTTTATTTTTTTCCAACGTCGTGCAAAGAACTAAAGCTTATACATGGAATTAAAATAAACAGGAATGTAATTACCCTAGGATGACTCTAGTTTAAAAAAACTCTACACATTTTCTACCCCAGCTCATATAATCTCTTCTTCTCTCTCTCTCTCTCTCTCTCTCTCTCTCTCTCTCTCTCTAATTCAACTTTTGTACCATTACGACCTATATAACTTTTTTAACGGAATGACTGGTATCTAACGTAAAAGCTTATTTTCATCGTCTATTTAAACGTATGTATATAGAAATATATAGTAATAGAGGTATGTGTTCGTATATTAAATATGCGAGGTAGAAAAAAGAGAAAAAAAGAAAAAATGGAAAGAGAGTGAGAGAGAGAGAGAGAGAGAGAGAAAGAGAGCGTGAAATTTAAATCGAAAATTAAACGGTTTAAACGGTCCTTGATATAATAATACAATTCTCGAATAATCGCTAAATTAATAAGCCAATTAATCGAATTATTCATAATTATTCTTTTTTCTTCGTTCCTTTTTGTTTCCATTTTTATGATCGTTGAACTGGCATAGGTGTAAAAAAAAAAAAAGAAAAAGAAATTTTATTCGAACGAAAAAGGAAAAGAAATGAAGATATTAGTAAAAAAAAATTCGAACAAAATATTTCGTTTCGAATTAACAAAAAATAAATGACGGATGACAGTACGTTTCTTCTTTCCTTTTTTAATATATATATATATATATATTTTTTTTCTTGAAAACTGGGTGAACTAATTGCAAGTGCAATTTGTGATTTTCTTGAAGTTTAAAATAGATGGTAACGATTGTTAGACCTCTTTGAACAATTTCATTCTACGGATCGACTTTGTACTAGAAATTTTTGAAGCGGAAATTTAAGAAGTTTCTTTTCGTAGAAAATAACTTCTGTCTCTTCTTATTTATTTCACATAGATATATGAAAGTGATCAGAATGGGTCTATATAAAGTATTACAAGCTATTCTTCTCGGATCTATTGCGATTTAAAAAAATATTTTCTATCTTTTTCTCGATTTTCATCGATAGGATAGAAGTTATTATTTAATAATAAAAATAAAAAAGACAACGTGAATATCTTTTCATTTTCAATTTTTTCTTTTTTTTTTTTTATTAACGAAAACGTATTCGTGCATTTCATTGGAAAGAAATATAAATTATTCTTTATTTCGATAATATCCTAACAAAATATGCTAATGTTAATTTGAAAAATCGTACGATTTAATAAAACAAAGAAAGAAAGGAAAGATAAGAATATAAAAAGTATACGTTAATGGTTATTATTACTAGTATAATCGCTTTGTTATATTTTATGTCAAGTAAAAAATAATCCTTTCTTTACTAATCCTTACAAAATTCATTACTTGACAAAAAATTATACGATTTAATAAAAATAAAAAAAAAATAAAAAAGGAAGAAGAAGAATAAGAAAAAAATGTTCAAACGAATTCGCTACTATTTCGCTTATATTTTATATGAATGAACGAATTCTTTAATGATCCTTACAAAATTCGTTAAACGTTTATTTCAAAAGTGGTTTAGGTGAAAAAAGGAAAAAAATATATATGTATATATACATATATATACGGAGAGAAGAAAAAAAAAGAGGGAGAGAAAAAAAGGAAAAAAAAAGGAAGAGAAAGAAAGAAAAACAAAAAAGAATGTAAATAGAAAGTCGTAACAATTGCTATAAAAATAGTTCGTAACACTTTAAATGGACTACCCTCTATCTCCGTTTCTTTTCATGACCCTTTTTCTTTTGCTATTAGTGTGTGAAAGAGAGAGAGAAAGAGAGAAAGAGAGATAAAGAGAAAGAGAGAGACAAAGAGATAGGAATAGAACAGTGGCACGATACCATAATGTCCGTTCTCTTTCTCGAATAAAGTTCCAATAAAACTCGGACTCCAAAGAAAGTGCCTCGTTTATCTTGCACGGGCAGTATCTTCGATACATCGAATGAATACGCGTAACTCGTGGTAGTGTAAAAGGGAAGAGAAAGAGAAAGATAAAGATAAAGATAAAGAGGGAGAGAGAATACTTAGAACTTTTGAAATGTGCGGAAAGTTGGAAACTAAAGTAAGTATACTTTTCGACTTCTTTCCTTCGATCTTCCGTCCGATCAAAATCTACCTCGTCTTTTTCTTTGATACGTTGAAATAATCCAATAAACGAGAATAGATTCGTCTAAGAATTTGTAAGAAAGATAGCTTTTTTCAAAGAAAAATTGAAGTTTAAGTTTCTTATCTAATATACATTTATATATATATATATGTATGTATGTATGTATGTATGTATGTATGTATGTATGTATGTATGTATGTATGTATGTATGTATATATGTTTGTGTGTATTTGTATGTATATATGTATATAAACGTATCGTTTATAAATTAGAATTTAATAAAAATGTTATTTGTGAATGATCATTTCAAAATATATCCTGTCATACTTTTTTGAGTAATAAATAATAAGTAATAAATGTATATTGTTTTATTTTTTATAAATAATAAATTTATATATTTTATATATATATATATATTTATATATATATAGCACATATAATTTTATTATTAGCAAAGTATTATAAATTGATAATAAAATAAATAGTAAATTAATAATATTTGAAAGAATATAAAAATAAATTTATCGATTAACATTTCGTCGATTTTTATATTATTTTCCTTCTTAATCTCTTTTGTATTTATTTCTAGCAATTATAAAATTTCGTTCTTTTTTTTTTTTTATTTTTTAGTAATATTTTTGATCATTTAATACGAGTAGAAGAAAGGAAAAAAAAAAACATATAATAGATAAACGAAGGACGTCTTCTCTCCTTTAAAACGAACCTCTCGTTCATTCTTGTCTCGTCGGTTTTTTCTTCGAAAAGTACGCTGTCTCATCCTTGAAAGAAAAATTGCGAAATTGATCGTTCTACTTTAAGATAGTACTGACCTATCACAAAATGTCGTCGTACAGGATACCAAGAAGAATTCCTTCGACAATATTTCAGAATTAAATAGATAGATCAATTTCGTAATTAAATAGAATTATATATTATTAATTATTAGTCGAAATAATTTCAATTAATTTACTTCGAATCTCGAATCTCGAATTTTCTCCGAGTTAGTTGTTATTAATTATAAAAAATCTCTTTTTTTTTTTTTAATAAAAACTAATAAATAATTAGACCGATTTGCTCGGAAATTCGTACAAAATTCTTCGGATAATTATAGAACGTCGAGAAAGAGAATCGATTTCGAATTCAAATTAAATTATTTAATATTAATTATCGACAAATATTTCTTTCTAAATAAAAACTAGACTAATTAACTCTGTCATTCGTTTCGATTATTTTTAAATAAAATAAAAATGTCGTTTAGTTTGGTATACGATTATTAAAAAAAAAAAAAAAGAAAACTATGTAATATAAAACGAACTTATTAAAAATATTTTGACTAAAATCGAATGTGTTTTACTAACGTGATTCTTTGAGAATAAAAAAAAAAGATTGAAAAAACAAAAAAGAAATATAAATGTTACATCATATTTTGCTTGGATCTTTTTTTGTTTTGTTTTTTTATTTAATTTACTTTGATATCGTTCGTTTGCACAAAAAAAAAAGAAAAGAATATAAAAGACAATTTGATTCTTCTCAAAGTCAACCAAACGATTTCTTTGTTCTCGATTAGATACTGTTGTATTCAATCCAATAAAAGGAGTCGACCAAGCAATTATTTTCGAGCATATTCGATCGTTCTATTTCGACTGTTCTAAACCCCTCCCCCTCTTTCATCCCTCGCTTTTACAGTCCATCGTATCGAGTAATTGCTCAATGGCACGTAAACGACTTTTCCATGCCTTCCCAAACCATTCTCAATTTTATTAATATTCTTCGCATATCAAATTCGATTCGTATGTAAATTTTGTAAGTTGGAATAACAATTCGATAATTTATCTTTTAACGAGCTCGAATATATTATGAAATTTTATCGAGGGAAGACAAAAAAAAAGAAAAGGTATTTTAAACGATACACATAAATCCATTACACGATTTATACAAAATTAATTAAAGATATGTGAATAATTAAAAGTTACATATCGAAATATTATGAATAAGTAATCGACATAAAATAAATTATATTATATTATTATACAGATTATATAAACGGAGATAGTATGTGTAAATGTTGTTATAAAAATTATTGCAAACGATTGGTATCTTTTTGAAAATGATAGAAATAGAAATTTCGAAACGTATAGAGATTGGCTAAGATGATATTTAGTTATAAGGATAATGTGATCATATCGATAATTCGCTCATGAGAAGTTTATCGATAATATCATCGATAAATATCTAATAATATACTCGAAAGATTCTAATAAAATGATAATTCAATTTAAGACGATATTAATACTAGTGATTTATTCTGAAAATATTGATTGTAATCGAATTTTTCGAATAACTGATATGAATATTCTTTTATTGATTTCGTTTTTGTATTCTCAATTTCGTGCCAAAAAGAATTATACGAAAAATTGGGGATATAATAACAAAAAAAAATATATATATATTACATGATATGATATCCCAGAATATAAAATAAATATAAAATGAATCGCTTTAGATTTAATATTTACAAAAAAAAAAATAATAGACATCGAAGAACATTTAGTTACCGAAATTAAAATTAGAAATGTATTTTGCAATATTCCAAATTAAATTTGACCTGAGTCACGTAAATTGTTGGAAATTAAGGATAATGATATTTTTGAAAATTTATATTTTAGAAAAAAAAATATCATCATAAGGAATACGAAAATGATCTTTTCTACGGCTTCTATTTATTCGATCAATGTTTTTAAACGTATGATTAAATATTTCAAATAAATCGATCAGCATTTTATAATAAAATATCAGTACGTAACATAAGTGATGGCAATTATGATGCAATTTTAACGTTTAATTATTAATAAGAATATTCATCGATGAAAATATTTATCGTTAATTAATAAAAAGATTGAATAAATAATCTCTAAAAAATTATGTCTGTCGTCGGAATATTTAAATAAATTTGCTTTCTTCTACAAAAATAAAATAATTGTTATCTTAATTATTATCTATATAATCGTAAACAAAATTTATTGATATACTATCCTTTGAAATTTCTCTCTTGAATCATTTTACTTATTATATAAATTTATTTTCTTTCATCAGAATTCAAATGAAAAGAGCTTTATATTTGAATCATCGTTATAAAAGATACGAGGTTGGGTATTCAAATGCATACTCGGATTTAAGTATGATCATTCGAATATTAAAGATCCGAATATCAAATTAGATTTCGAGTTATAATGAGTAATTCGAGTGCTCGGATATTCGAATGATAAGAGTTCTATGATAAACCCCCTTTATAATTAATAAGAGAGATATGAATAATTAAAAATACATATTTTCTTCTCTCTCTTTTTTTTTTTTAATAAATATTCTATTTAAACTTTCGTGCGTACGTCTGTAAATTTTTATAAATAATCTCTTCATTTTTCTTTTTACGTTTATTAAGTTTCTTTTATTTTTTAAATTAATCGTCCATTTAATTGTCCAAAAATTAATCGTTCATGGATATCAATCAAGTTAATTTTAAAATGATTAGCATTTGAATGAAGGAATGTAATTGTTTCGTTGATTACTTTGTTATTATTAAATGAAAATAAATAACAATAATGATTCTAATAGTAATCTATCAATTGTACAATTAAATAATACAAATATTGATATATCAAGTTAATATTCTATCTCTCTCTCCTTCTCTTTCTCTCTCTCTCTCTCTCTCTCTTTATGTTACATGTTCACCAAGTCCTGTCAAGGAGGAAGCAAACTCGGTCAAGTACACGTTTTCGTGAATAACAAAAGGTTTGGCAGAGATAACTTTATAAGAAAAGAAAAAAAAATGAATCGAGTTATATCATTTCGTTTGTTCGATTTGTCCATTACTTCTTTTCTCTTTTTTTTTTTTTATTTTTGCTCTTTTTCTTCCCTTCCCCCTTCGTTATTGATACACGTAAATTGATATACGATCTCTTTCCCTTCACCCACGCAAAAACTTCTTTTACCGTACCCACGCGAATTCGAAGTTGTCAAAAATTTACTTTTTATCGGAGAGTTTATTCCAGATAAATTTAAAAGCCAATGTGTAAACTTTTTTACGTCGAGTAATAATTGAAACGAGTATTGCGAATTATTTTGATATTTAAAGTTCTAGATTTCTTTCTTTTTTTATTTTGATATTAAAAGTGTTATTTCAATAAAAAGTTTGTTTTGTTTCTCTTCCTTATTTCTTTTTTCTTTTTAATTATATTTGAATAAAAAATAAGTCTGGAAATCCGAGCAGTTTCTTTTGGATGAATTATTTTGAAATACTTAAAACTGAAGTTTTCGAAAGTTAATTTTTGGAAATATTATGCTTTCAAAAAGTATGCCATTTATTTATTTATTCATTTATCTTTTTCTTTCTTTCTTTCTTTTTTTTTTTTTTTTTTTAGAAAATCACATCCAAATGAAACTCTATCTTTTACAAATTACATTCGAATAAAGAATGGAGAGAAAACAATTTGTAATATAAATAATATTTAAATAAAAAGGAATTTTAGCAATGAACGTAATAAATTTGATTTCCTTCTGTTACATTATGGAAGTATGAAAATAAGATTTTTTTCCAACTTTAAGAAATATCGGAAACTGCAAAACGGTGGGGATAGCATCGCTTGAGCTTCGAGAATTTAAATTTCAAGGGATCGTCGCACGTGACGAAATATCGCTTCGGTGGATACGCCCATCTCGTCTTCGTTCGTTCGGAAGATATAAAAACCTAGACGACAATACTTATTTCTGACGACGAAAATTGTTTTTCACTTTGGAAAATTTTGTATTAAGTGTAACGATCACTTAGAATAAGAAAAAACAAAAAAATAAGAAAACAAAATAAAGTAAAATAAAACGAAGACAAAATCGAATTCCTACGTAATCTTATCTCCATTTACATTGAATTATCAAATATAATGAGTGTCACTCGATATTTGACGCTTTTTTATCGAAAAAAGAAAAAAAAATATCGTTTTATCTTCGAACGAGACGATTTGAATTTCCCGCGAGTGAGAAATATTAGAAATATTACAAAATAAAGAAAAACGAAAAGAGAATGCAATCTCCAATATAATTTTCGACGTAACATTATAAACTTTATAGTTCGAAAGGTCGAACTGACGAATATTATTACAGTCTATGTCGAAATTTGGAAAGTTTGATCTCCCCAAATTAAACTCAATGAACGTTGAAAGGAATGATTCTAATCGGTTTAAACTCAATTGTCTATTCTTCGTCTTCAGGCAATTTCTGGAAAGTTAGAGAAAGGTTGAACCTTTGTATTAGTTGAAAGAAGGAAAGGTCGGGAACATCTTTATCTCGTTCGATTAGAAAGATCAGTTAATGGCCAATTAATCGTTTATCGATGGGAGTCTGAGAAACTTTTTCTCTCATTCGATTAGTACCAAGAAATTTTTTATTCGTAGAAGACACAACGATTCGATATTTCGTTTGAAAGGACGATCCAATCAATAAATTTACGTTAATCAGATTAGTCGACAAAGAAAAAAAGAAAAGAAGAAATAGATCAGCCGTTAAAGTGATTAAAAGAAGAATTAAATATTAACGTTAGAATATTGATGGTATGTCAAAATGATGATAGACTCATTTTAATTAATTTAATATAATTCACTTCATTCGTTTCAACTCATTTTAATTGAATTTTCATTCAAAAATTTCTTTTCTGACGATGAATGAAATTATAATCGTTATCGAATATTAATTTCATTTGTTTGATATTGTATTATCATTTTTATTAATTGTTTTATATTCTATGGAACGCATATACATTGATTTAATAATTATTAATTAATTTGTTTGTATTACTTTTATCACGATTTTGTATGATATGATTGTAATGATAATGTTATTATTTTTATTTATCATTACTCATCTATGTATCAATTATTAATTAATTTTCAATTAATAATTTGTTATATTAAATAAAAGTAATTATGTTGAAGTATATATTTCGAAAATATATTAAATGGGAAAGTTGTGTTTCGTTTGTTTGTTTTTTGTGCAAACAAAATTCATTACATAAAAATAATAACGAATGTACTTCTTTTTTCTTTCTTTCTCTTTTAATATCCAATCGTACGTAATAAAAATGAATAATATTGAATCGATGGAAGTACTAAAGAGAAATATGAAAAAATTCGAATTAATTTTCAAATAATTGTTTGAGAACGTTTCTTCCGTTTTCTCGTTTATAGTCGTAAAATGAAATGAAAAATAAATAAATAAATAAATAAATAAAGATAATTAAGAAAAAATATTTCTCAGCGTATTGTCGATTCTCGCAAATTATTGCATTCGCATTATGCATCGATTACCTGTCCGTTTTTTGAGAAATATCATTTTTCTTATTCAACTCTCTCGAGCATATATAATCAATTAAAGACTCCAATTATCTTTCAGAATTGCACCGTCAGCTCGTTCGTACTCTTTTCCGTTTATTTATCATCAATTTTCTTCGTTCGATCCTTATATCTCAGCATCTTTCATGTTGGACGTTCTGTTTTTCTTTCTTTTTTTTTTTTAATCCCTTTATTTATATTATCTCATTCTTATTAAAGTTATCTATAA
Source organism: Vespula vulgaris (assembly GCF_905475345.1). Lineage (NCBI taxonomy): Eukaryota > Metazoa > Arthropoda > Insecta > Hymenoptera > Vespidae > Vespula > Vespula vulgaris. Next base: position 1,690,690 of record NC_066596.1, on the reverse strand, counting down.
TTAATTAAATGTATTAATAAAGATTTATTAAAAGATTTATCCACATTAGCAGATACAATGCAGTATTATTTAAATCTCGAAAAAAAAGAATAAAAGAATTTTATATTGAAATATATTATTTCAAATTATTCTTATAATATCAATTATTTATTATCTAAATAGTACAATTAATATCTGATATAAATTAAAATCTATTATTTAAATAATATAATATACGTTGAAGTAAAGACTATTATTGATTAATTAAACAAATTTATTAAATGGTATCTATTATTAAAACTTGCAAAAATGTTGACACATCCCTAATGAAATATTTTATGAATAAAAACTATCTCTGGTTAATTAAATAAATTAATAACAGATATTATCTCAATCTCGTCACATAATTCATTATAGATACAATTAATAAAATAATACACTATACACGCAACAGATTTTCATTAAATATGTATTGTAAGAGAAATTAGGATAATGAAAATGATACAGTCGTTGATTTCTTCATTATTAAATCATTGTTTATCTTAATTATTAACAACTACATACATCGAAATCTGAAGGAACTTTCGTTAGAAATTTCCTTGAATAAAACGTCTGCTGAGATTTCAGTAGTAGTAATGGAAAATAATCCTTTCTCTTTCTACATAAATAAGAAAGAAAGAGACAAGTCACGCAGTCTTGAAAATGGGTACTACTCTCTCTCTCTCTCTCTCTCTTCTCTCTCTTTCTCTTCTCTCTCTTTCTCTTTCTCTTTCGTATTTCTGAATTCAACGACCGCAGACTCGGCATTCTCTACTGTCTCACGTTTTCCCTTCCGTTAAATTGAGTCTGCGTTCGCCACGACCACAGCTTCGTTTCTCTTTCACGACGACAACTTTGTCTCTTGAAATAGTGACAATGAAAGAAAGGGAGAAGGAGAAGAAGAAGTAGAAGGAGAAAGAAAGAAGGAAAGACGAGAGAGACAGAGAGAGAGAGACAGAGAGAGAGAGAGAGAATGAGAAATATCTTATAAAGGAGAAGGAAGACAGTCCACGAGACAGAACAAAGATGGAGCTAAACAAGTAGGGTGGAATGGCCTGATTGTACTACACTCAATTGACATTTCATTTGTGTGACCCTTTCGCGAGCTATTATCATCCTACTCATTTTCTTGAATTTCTACTTACACATATATAAGCCTTACGTAGTTACGTAGGCGTTGAAATTACATTGATATTAGTATGAATGAGTGTTTAATTTTTTATCCCATTAAAACATATATTATAACTTATCATCGTCATTGTCTTAATTATGATCATTATTATTATCATTAACATAATCTGTTTCATTATTAATGATAATCATGTCATCGGTATCATTATTATTGTCATCGTCATCATAAGCATTGTTATTATTATCATAGGTATCATAATAATGATATTAATTATCGTGATAATAATTATTGTTATATAAGTTATTATTATTGGCGTTAATCAATATTATAAAAATCATTATTATTATTATCATCGTTATTATTACAATTATTGTCATCATCATTATTTTCAACAACATCTTTATTATTATTATTATTATTATTATCGTTATCATCATTACCATTATTATTATTATTATTATTATTATTATTATTATTATTATTATTATTATTATTATTATTATTATTGTTATTGTTATTTATTATTATTTATTATTTATAAACATATTATCATCTTTATAGCTTAAATTTTAGATTCATATAAATTATTAGAATTTGTGAAACTTTTGATTTATATGTTATTGATAAAGTCCTATTAGAGTATGTACCCATGAAATTATGCATTACTCTAATTTATCGAGGACAATTTTGTATGCGTCAGGAAAGGCAACAATTACGGCAATTTGTAAACTAATTCGTGTAAATGTGAATTATCACGTTCATTAGACTTATTCGTCATAGCAGTGTTTACGTTCTTTTAAAAATCTTTTAATTGTTAAAAGTAATTTTGAGAAACAGTTTGTTTCGATACAATATAGATATATATATAAAGAAAGAAAATATATTATATATTTCATATTTTATTTCATAAAAGGTCATTGTATAAATATACATACATACATATATACATACATATATACATACATATATATAATAAATATACATATATCAATATGTGGCCCCAGATTGGCTAGAAAAATCTATTTCCAAACGTTTCTCCTTCTAAAAAAAGAAACCAATGAAAAACAAGATAGAAATAATACGAATATCCGAACTTTTTCAGAAAAACAAAAAAATATTTTTCCACTATGTTTCCTACAATAGAATATGATATTAAATAACGTTATTGCATTACGATATGTTACATATAAAATGTTATATCATAAAAATTCAGTTAAACTTAAAGTTGTATTTATAATGATTAATAGTAATCAATGATTATTTAGGATCGTAGTTTAACTTTAAATTCATCATGTCAATTCTTTCGTTAAGAACTTTTCACACATCTACTTTTCATATTTACTATTAAAAATGCCTTATAATATTATTTTATAATATGTATTTTTTATAATAATAATATATATACTATTAATAAATTATTATTATAAAAACAAGGCTATTATTATCTAACGTCATATATAATATAATAATAATAATAATAATTATTATTATTATTATTATATGCATCAGTATATTATAAGAGTAGATACATATAATATCAATTCTTGTAATACACATTGCAAAAAAAAAGTATTTTAGAAAAATTTATAAAATTAATTCTCTCTCTCTCTCTCTCTCTTTCTCTCTTAACATTATTTGTATTATTTTCTCAAAATGTTATCCTAACATTTGCTTCACCTTTTCATAGAATATTTCTAACGTTAGCATAGGATAGAAAGATAAGGAGATATCACAAACATGACCTTGACAAAGTTTCTAAGATCAATCATAGATTAATCGATTGTTAGTAGCACGAAGTATGCTTTTCCTAGAGTTGCTATGAAAATCGTTTGTAAAGCTATTATTGTTACCAAGCCTAGAAATAAACCAAAGCTTTGCATAGTAAAGAATGAGAGAAAGAGAGAGAGAGAGAGAGAGAGAGAGAGAGAGAGAGAGATAGAGGAAGAGAGTCCTTCGGATTTGATCGATTCAAACGAATCGAAACGGCGACAACGAATTCAGCTCGCAATGTAATCGCTTTCACGATTAGCATAACGCTCACACGCGAAGGAAGATCCGTAGAAACACTATTAATAAACGACAAAAAGAGAAATAGTCACGATAGTGATAAAGAATTTAAACTGGAGCAACGAATGACTTTGTGGTTTATTCTATTATTTAACGAATGATCTTTGGTGTTGTTTTTGAAGTTACTGATAGTTGCATTAATTATCTTTTTCCTTTTTGTTTAATCTTTTCTTTAAGCATATTTATTCGTTAATGTTTTATACTTATTTATATATGTGAATATTATAAAAATTATATTATGCGTGTGTGCGCGTGTGTAAAATTATAATATGGGAACAATAATATAATCAAATTCACAGAATGCAAATTATAAGTTTGTAATAATTTAAAAAAAAAAAAGTTAAGATCTATTATCGTGAAACTTCAATATATGAAACTTAAATAAAAAAGAAATATATTAATATAAAGACTTTATTATTTATTAATTATTATATGTAATTAATATTTTATCTTATTACTTTTCTTATGAGATACAACAAAGCAACCATAAATATATTATTTAACTCAACTAAATATATTACAATATCTTCATTTTAATATTAATAAATAAAACATATTAACATTAATAAAAATCATTTTAATATTAATAAAAAATATTTATATACATATATACATATGTATATATATATATATAAAAATTCTTTTTTTATAATCTTATAACTTGTTTATTTTTTAAGTATGCTATTTCAAAAATGTAATAATAAAACTTAGGAGGATAAAATAGTTTAAAAATAGAAGAATAGCCAATAAAAATGTTTTTAACGTTTCCTGATCGTCCGATTTTCTAAGGATCAATGCTATAAACTATACCATGCAAAGAAAGAAAAAGACCGCTCTCGACGATGTTACGAAATGGATTCCTTTGACGTTTCTGTATCTTCCGCCTAGCTGTTTATCGATCCAACTACTCGACGTCTCTCAATGGTGAATGGATAAGAATCTATGTTGGTATATATATAACTTATACACACACACACACACACATACACATACAGGTAAACACATTTTCAATGTTACTTCTCTGATGTGGAATATTTATCCGATATCTCATTCCATTCCTCAAATCGAAAATCGAAGTTTTTTAATATAATCAAAAGATGCAATCGAGATACTATATAAGAATCTCAAAAATAACAATTGCCAATATTCCAAAAACTCAGATGCAATTCAAATGTGAGCAATACTTCTCGAGAAATTATTAGTTTGGGAAATATTTTAATATAAATTTTATTAAGAGATGTGAAGAGATAATAAGTGTAGTAGCAATTAAATAGTAGTAGTAAAAGATTAATGATTTCTTCACTTATCTTGTACCCATTATCCTGCACTAATTTTGCGATTAATTTTCGCTTACTCTGCGATTAATTTGCGTATTTGTGCTAAGTCTTTACCACTTTTCATTCCGGAGATATTCCTATGCAAATCGAAAATGTAGACTGTTAATACTGTAGAAAAAAATTGTTCCTTCGGGTAAAACAGGAATTTGTTTATTCATTATTTATTTATTTAACCAATTTTATAAAACAATTGGAATTTATGATTGGAAAATTAAGATAAATGATCGCGATCGTAATAATTTGTTTATAACAATTTGTTTATAACAAATCATCAACAATACGTTGAAAAAATAAATCAAATCTTGCCCCTTGAAATTTGATTCAAGTCTCTATGACGTTTGGTTCGTGAGATATTCCCATATAAATAAAAGACGTGATTATTAACAATTTAGAAAAAAAGTAATTTGTTTATTAATTGTTTATTAATTTATTATTTTACACATTAGTTGCAATTTGAATTTTTTTCACGTAATAAGATGATTCATACTCGTTTGAATTTGTTTATAACAAATTGTTTATAACAAATTGTTAATTAATAATTAACAATATGTTGAAAAATAGATTAAATTCTGTCCTTTAAAATGGTATTTCATTCAAGCCTCTACGATTTGTACTTCCGGAAATATTCCCATTAAAGAAAGACATAGTAAAAAAAAAATTGTTTATATGATAAAAAAATAAATTGTTTATTAATTATTTATTAATTTATGAAAATTTATAAATCAGAATCGTAATATAAATTCTTTTTTCTAGCAAAATACGATGAATCAAGTTCGTATGAATTTGTTTAAAACATATTGTTTATAACAAATTGTTAATTAATTATTAACAATACGTTAAAAAATAGAGAAAATTTTGCCCTTTAAAATGGTATTTGAATCGAGTTTCTATGATATTTAGTTTCCGAGATATTTCTATTTAAAAAGAAAAGGTTTACGTTGACCTACTGACCTATATAATTTCATTCATTTTGACCCAGTGACACACTGACCTATATAAATTCCAAGAATTTACGGGGCCTTACTATTACTACTCTACTATTACTACGAACAGCTGTAGTATACAAGTTATGAATGAAAATCTTTCGAAGACGATATCTCCGGAACGAAAAATCGTAGAGACTTGAAACAAACACCGTTTTCAAGCATAATTTATGCTTTATTTATTTAACTATAGCAACAATATCGGTATAATAAAATCGATTTTGTTAATAATTTTTGAATTTGAAAATTTTCTTTTCTTTTCGTAACAGCGACCTAATTATAATGAAATCATTTAAATTTTTATTATAATCCTATAAATTTTATCTTGTTTATTTAAAACAAACAATAAAATAATTTATTAATAATTAATAATATGCAAAATTGAAGGGACGAGAATTTGAAAGACATTTTTTTTCGTAACTTACTACTACTATTTTTTATTACATTTAAGTCACATCTCTATATGATTTATTAACAATATTTCAATTAAAATATTTTCTAAATTAATAATACTTTTTTATAAAAAATATCAAGTTACATCGATCAATGCGATCAAAAGCATATAACTCAATATATATATATATATATACATAAAAAAAAAAGTATTACACAATTGACCTTTATATATCCTTTACGTAACCACCTACAAAAAATGATTACTACCATATACACATATACACATACATACATATATACACATACACATAAAATACATAGTATATTTATAGCACAGTATTGAATAACATATTGATTAACAATTATCAACATTTAAACTTATAAAATCTATAAAATACAAATACACAGATACATATTTAAATAAAAATATATCGAGAGAGAGTTATCCAAACGAAATGAACAATTCTCGACGTCTCTAATTTTATTTAGAGACTAGTCAAGATTGCACATTCACTTTCAATAATCGGAGGTCCTGGAAAAGGGCAAAGTGGAGTCGACGTCGTTGTCACTTGGCTCTGCTCCAGAAAGAAATAAAAGGATGCAACTATATCCGTATGTGTATGTATGCGTAGGCGTATGTATGTACCTATTTGTACTTACGTATGTATGTGTGCCTATGTATGTCTTTCTAACTCGTCCTCCCTCGCATAGGATGAAAAAGAGAAAAGCTTCACCGCAAAGATTCTCTCTCTTTCTCTCTCTCTCTCTCTCTCTCTCTCTCTCTCTCTCTCTCGGTCTCTCTCTATCTTTCTCTCTCTTATTCACTTTTATACGATGTAAGTTCTACGCCAATGCGGAATAGATCCTATTCGAGCTTTTCGAAGTCCCACCCTTTGTGCTAGCACCATCGTCGGAAGCCACTAAGCGAAAGCATTTCCATATTTTTTGGATGAACGCGAATGCAATCTGAAAAGGGATCCATATCTCTTTCTCTTTCTCTTTCTCTTTCTCTTTCTCTTTCTCTTTCTCTTTCTCTTTCTCTTTCTCTTTCTCTTTCTCTTTCTCTGTCTTTCTCTCTTCTTTTTGCATCTCCGCTAGCTCAAAACAAATTTATACGTCGACTTTACGTATTATCATTTCTCAAATCTAAAAGACGACTTAATGGAATGGAATGTAAGCAAATATTGCAAACTATTCATTTTATATCCTCTAGTTCAAGATCAAATTTTATAAATAATCGTTATTATTTTTATCAATTGTTATTCGAATCAAAAGGAAATTTCGATGTGAACGGAAATGATCCCTTTTAATGTTTATATAGATTTAATGTGTTTTTCGAAGAATTAAATTTATATCGTTGTTAAAAGTTATCTAAACCTTTTTTTAATAATTTCTAATAATTTCTTTTTTACTCGAATATCCAACAACTCAAAAATTGTTCGAAGGAAATCAAATTATTATTCATTTCGATATAAATGTTTAAATAAATCGATGAATCTCTTGAAACGTTCCAATGTAAAATTTTCTCGAAACTTTTCTATGCAACTTTTTAACAGATATATATATATATATATATAATCTGAATTTAATTATATATCCGTTGTAAAAAAAAAAAAAAGAAAGAAAAAGAAAAAAATAAAGATTATGAATAATCGTCAAAATCGTTTAACACGATAAGATAAGAATGAAAATCTCATATCGTGTACCATAGTATAATATTCATAGTTTTGTTAATCGATATTTCAATATGTATATATCGTGCTTGATCATGACGTGATCTCTCCGACGATTCGCGAGGCAATTAAATGTGATTAATGAACAGGACGATGGGAACTTGACGATCCGGAAGCCGTTTGTTGGGGACACACACGGATGATTGATTCCCTTCTATGAGATCGTGCTTTGCTATTTTAGTTATATATAATAATTCATCATTTCCATTACACTAATCGCCTCGTTAGAATTTTCTACCTAGGAACTTTGACGTCTGATTTTTATTTTCTCATTTTTTTCGATAAGTCAATTCACTTATATATGCATTCCTCAGAGTGACACGTTAATTAAACCGGCTAATTAAGATAAATCGTTATATAACAAAGAGATGATACATTAATAATTATGCATTAACAAATCGTTCTTTCATTCATAACATTTTGTTACATATATTTTTCGTATTAGAAAGTATTATTTACTTAACGCTGTTTCCGTTCAAATGAAAAGTTACTCGAACAAAATTAGAACATTCTCGTTTAATTAAAATACAACGTTCTTATATTTTATTATATTATTTTTATGAAGTGTTGCGTAAGCTTTCGTTGTCGTACAATTATTATATAAATTAAATAAAATTAGCAGAAAAGGTCTATTTATGATCTTAATTAAAATATTATGATATAATAGTAAAAAGAAAATAGGAAAGATTAGGTTAATTAACTTGTAAGTAAAAAAAAAAAAAAAAAAAAAAAAAAAACGAAAAAAAAGAAAGAAAAAGAAAAGAAAAGAAAATATATTTCGTCGATTTTCATTAGAAAATTGTTGATTATTATATATCTAATGATTTTCTTTGTTCCTTTGAAATTTCCATTCGTTCGTATAATTTCGTTTCAACATTTATCCATCGAATAAAACATTTACATGGAATTCGAAGACTTCGATTGAACGAGAACGTTGCTAACTACAGAGAACTTCTGTTCGAGGACAATTTGCAAATCTCTGGTGGCGTGACATTGAAAATCATTGCGACGATTCTCTCTCTCTCTCTCTCTATTTTTTTTTCATTGTGAGAGAGAAAGAGGAAAGGAAAAAGAAAGAAAAAGAGAGAAAATGGTTGAATTCGCAGTTACAACAAAAAGTGACTAGCTTTTCGAAGAGAAAGACAGAGAGAGAGAGAGAGAGACAGAGTCGGTTATCGACTTTTACTTCGTGTCTCGCGTATCACAGAAGCATCAGAAAAGAGAGAGAAAGAGAGAGTATGTATACGTACATATGTGTGCGAGAGAGAAATAGCTTTTCACCGCGAATAGCCACCACCTCCGCGCTTATCTCGCGTATAACCGCGACTGAGCTCTGCGCCAATGCGGAATATTCAGTTTCGCGTAAGAGAGAACAGTGCACGATGCTAACCGTAGATATCCCAAGTTCAAAAGGATTTTCTCGCCTTAATTAGACGTTAATTGAAGCATTTCGACAGAGATATACAAAGATAAAGAGAAAGAGAGAGAGTAGACAAACAATTTCATATAAGCAATCAAACGGACAGACATACTTACAAATATTCTGATAGATAGATAAGTAACTTGACAAACAAACGGATAAACTAACGAACAAATAGAAATACTGACAAGCATATTGACCGACATGCAAATAGATTGACAGATAGACTTTTACAGATAAATTAGCGAGTATACAGGTAGATAAACGAATAGGTAAACTGTTCGACAGATCTATAGATCGACAGAATTGGCAAACAGACAGATAAACTGACCAATTGACAGTCAGATAACTAAACTAACAAATTTACAGACAGACTTGTAAATTGTCAAACTGCCAGACGGACAAAGAAATTTGACGAACGAACAGATAAATTGATTAGCTAACAGATATATAAATAAACTAACAAACTGACAGACTTGTAAACTAAGAAATTGGACGAATAAAGAGATAAATTAATGTACTAACAGATATATAACTCAACTAACAAACTGACATACTGACAGACTTGTAAACTAACAAATTGACAAACTGACAGACGGATAGGCAAACAAGTCGACAAACAAACTGATCGACGGACGGGCAAAGAAAAAGTAATGTAGACAAACAGTCAAAATTGACAAACTGACGGATAAACTGATAAGCAAATTGTTGAATTGATAGACAAATTGGCGAATTGACAGATAGATTGCTATATAACAACAAATAGAAACTGACATATTGATTGATAAATTATCCTAATAACTATTTTCAGACTCGTTATTCCTGGTATAGAATATAGGTATTTTATATATAAATACATGCTTTCTCTCTTTATCTATTTCCTTTCGCAAGGTTAATCACTTCCTCGTAGTTCGCTGTTATATTTAGCTCTTATCAATAGCGATATAATGTATGCGCGTTATTTTAGATCGTCCTTCCTCCATAAAAGTTCACGTTGATTGAGGGTACTTTATGTAACTCATCTACATACTTATATACACGTATATTCATATTCACGTAATATCTACTTTATGCTGAAATATTATACGAGATATAACATTTTTTTTTTTAATAATTATTATTGTTATTATTATTATTACATTCAAGGGAGGAACACATAAGAATTCAATTCTTAATTATTTATTTTAAATATGATTTAAACGAAGGTTCAATTAAATCACAGTCTATTTCGATCAAGATTTTATTTTGTCAATATTTCTTTCTTTTTTAATAAATACAGTGTATCTTTGTTCAATATTTTTGATTGTAAAATAATACAAAGAATATTGATGATTCTGTACTTTTAATTTTTAAGCTTGGTCATTGTTCTAAATAAAACGTCGAAAACACATTTTTATTATAACAATGTTAACCAAATATGTATTTTTGTTTCATCGAACGAAATGAAATCTAATGTTATTGAAAATAGATTTTTTCTTTTCTTTAATTAGAAAAAAAATATCTAAAAAATATTTCAATATTCTTTTTGTTACGAAATATATAAGAAACATTGATAATTCAATTCATTCGATTTAATAAATTTTCTCTCACCCATTCCATACACAAATATGTGATATATTATTATAAAAAGAAAAAGAAAAAGAATACAAAATATTTTTTCAATTTTTCTTTCACGACGAAATATCCAAAGAACATTAATAATTCAATCCATTTGATTTAATAAATTTTCCACCACATCCAATGCATAAATGTGTCATATATTACTGCAAAAAAAAAAAGAAAAGAAAAAGAAAAGAAAAAGAATATCAAATATTTTTTCAATATTTTCTCATGACGAAATATACAAAGAACATTAATAATTCAATCCATTTGATTTAATAAATCCCACCTCTTCTCAGCTTTACATACACAAATATATGATATATTATTACAAAAAGAAAGAGAAAAAGAAAATGAAAAACTCGCACGATATATATAGCATCTCTACCATCCCTTTAGAATTTTTTACAATGATACTACTCGAAACGAGCAAATAGATTAAAAAAAAAAACAGTGACAATAAAGAATATAACAATAATAAAGATTATGAATGTTTCATCAATAATAATAATATCACTTGGAAGGCGCAAATGATCGCGATTCGCTTAGGATTACGAAAAGAGCTTGATATAGGCCCTCGAAGGACGATGGATTATCTACGGAACGTTTTTATACGCCCACGAGTCGACCTTTACTGTGTCGACGTTTATTGCGAATCTTACAGCACCGAATATAATGCCTCTTGGCTGTGCCTTCTTCTACTATGAGAATTAAATGGCTGACTTCGTTCCTGCATAAAAAGACAAGGCTCACCTCGAACTTGTCCGTTTTACCTCCTTTTCATCGACAATGAAGCTATCTTCGATTTATTCGAATAAAAGGAGAAAAAAGAAAAAGATAAAAAGAAAAGAAAAAAAAAAAAAAGAAAGAAAAAGCTGACGAAATACTTTTTCAATCTTTTTATTAAGATATATTAAACGTTTTTTTTTTCAAGATAAAATCTCAGGTATACTTTGATCCGTGTATATCATTTGCAATATTATATAATTTTGAATTTACATCGACAAATTTCTATTTGTAATTATACATTGTATTGTGTTTGTATAAGAACTTAAAATCTCTTTCACTTAATCAGAAATTAACGTTTGTTATTATAAGTTTATTGTATATAAATTATTATAAACACGTAACTTCATTACTATTGTTATTATTATTATCATTAATATTATTATTGTTATTATTATTTGTAAGTCTGTATTTAAAAAATATTAATAATTTATATATCGTGCTCTGTATCGTATATTACAAACTAATTTTAAACTAAAATCAGAAGTTGAGCTTAACGAGATATTGTCGTATTTAAAAGTAGAAAAAAGAAAAGGAAAGAAAAGAAAAAGAAAGGGATCTAAAGAGGCAAAAATTTTAAAAATAATTTTCATATTAAAATTAATCATAAAAGTTGAGATACATATGTAATTCGAGATACGCCAGCCGATGTCTCTGGTAAATTCTGTTTTTCCTTCTTCTCTCTTTTTTTTCTTTTTTTATTTCTTATTGTTCTCCTTTTTTCTCTATCAGTCGATCGATCGATGACGACGTGTCCGTTATAATAAAAAAGAAAAAAAAAAAGAGAGAGGAAAGAACCATCGTTCGAATTTCGCGCCACAGCTTGCTACCTGACATGCATAACACGAAGAATGTAGTAGAGTGAGAAAAGCAGAAATAGAGAGAGATAGAGACAGAGACAGAGACAGAGATAGGACATAGACAAAGATAGAGAGAGAGAGAGAGAGAGAGAGATAGATAGAGAAGGATAAAGATAGAGATAGGGAGAGAGAGAGAGAAATAGAAATAGAGATAGAGATAGAGATAGAGATAGAGATACAGAGAGATAGAGATAGAGATGGAGACAGACAGATTGACAGACAGGACAGGAACGAGATCAAATTCATTCGCGCGTTGGTGCGAGAGTGTTGAGAGAACAAAGACAAGGAGATGAACGACGAATACGGGCGCGAAAATGAAGAGACGCGAAGAGACAAAATGGAAGACACGGAGAACACGAACGTAAAATGAAAGAAAGGAGATGGAACGAGAGAGTCAAAGAGTTAGAGTTAAGTGAAAGAGAGAGAGAGAGAGAGAGAGAGAGAGAGAGGGAGGGAGAAGATAAAAGAGATCGAAGGTCCGACCTACTTTTCCACACGCTTTGGGATCACCACTAGTTCACATTATTCCAAGATATTGAAGTTGGTCTTCGAGCTATGCTCTCCATCGCTACTCCCCACCCCTGTCAACCCTCTCACCCTCACCCTCTTCATTCCATTTCTTCGAAGAAATAAACTTTCTTCTTAAACTTTTCTTTCTTTTCTCTCTTTCTCTTTCTCTCTCTTTCTATGTACGTCTGTCCGTCTTTCTCTTTCTGTTTTCTTTTTTGCATATCTTATATAGAGATTAAAGAAAGAAATATTTCTTTGTGATAAACCGCAGAATATTTATTCTTTACTTTTATGCGAGTTTGAAGATAAAAACAATAAGAATAAAAAAAAGAAAAATTAAGAATGACAAATATAGTATGATATTATCTTGCAAATATTTCTCTAGCCTTTCCCTCCTCCTCCTCCTCCTCCTCCTCCTCTTTCTCCTTCTCCTTCTCTTTCTCTTTCTCTCTCATTCTCCGTTCCTTTTCATCTCGATTTTGCTCGTTTCTGCAGTACGATTAAAGAAAGATATTTTTCTTCCGTGAGAAAATCATAGAATATTTATTCTTTTCCTTACGGTTGGCCAAAGGATAAAAATAAGGGAAAAGAAAAGAAAAGGATGTAAACGGTATAAATATTGTCTTGCAAATATTTCCTTAACCCCACCCTTACAACACGTCACCACTCATCCCTTCACTCTCTCTCTCTCTCTCTCTCTCTCTCTCTCTCTCTCTCCTGAATGGTTTTTAGTACGATTATAGGAACAAACGTTCCTTTGTAATAAATCGCAGAATATTTCTTCTTCTTCTTTTCTTTTTTCTTCATATATGCTAAAAGATAAAATTGGAGAAAGAGAAAAGAAAAAAGGACGAGGATAGTATGAGATTATCTTGAAAATATTTGTCTCTCTCTCTCTCTCTCTCTCTCTATTTCGTTATTTTTCTGGAGACCATTAACTCCCTCTAATTTAACTTAATTTAAAAATCTTCAATTTTAAAATATTCATATACCTGTGCGTTTCAAACTTCATTTCATTCTTTTTTTTTCACTTCAAACTTAATTCGTAATTTATATCGAAATATTAATATTTCCTAAATACAAGTTACAACTAAACATAGCGCAATTGCATCGTAAGTTTTATATTATGTATAACATTTTTTGGATTTTAACCATATGAAAAAAGAAAAAGAAAAAAAAAACAAACAAAAAATTGAGTCATAAAGCATTCATAGCAACTTTATTATTCTTTATTACCCATCGACCAAAAATTCCAAAAGATTGTACGAGGACGATTTAGAATGATTTAGGAAAATGGTTTAGAAAAAAAAATGTATACATATATATATATATATATATATATATATATATATATATATATATACAAGAGCATAGAGACACTTTTATCCACTGTATCTCATAGAAAGTGTTCATAACCCATACCATTAGGATCACCCTTTACATTTATATGATTTCTCAGTCAAATAAAAAAAAAATAACACAAAAAAGAAGAAGGAGAAGAAGAAAGAAAAATAAGAAAGAAAGAAAAGAGATGGAGAATCTTTCTTTGTTCAATGGTAATATTGTAATTCATATAATTTTAGGATCGCATCGCTATCGTTCCAAACGATATTCCATAAAATAAAAATGCGAGCGAAGGAGAAGAAAATAAAAGGTATAAAAAGGAAAGGAAAAGAAAAAAAGAAAGAAGGAAAGAAAGAACGAAAGAAAAATCGAAAGAAAGAAAGAAAAAGGATAGAAAGTATATTGTGAAGAAAGAAAAAGGAAAAAAAAAATGTCATCGACTTGGTCACGATAGAGTAAAGGATAAAAAAATAAAGGAAGAAAGAAAAGGAAAAGAAATGAAAAAGATGGAAAGTATATTCTAAAAAAAAAACAAAACAAAATCAAAAAGAAAAAAAAAGAAAAGAAAGAAAGAGAAATAGAAAAGGGAGAAGAAAAAGAGACTTGGTCATCGACTTGGTCACGATCTAAGTCGCGCGAATATTACCGAATAAAAAGAATACTTTGGGGGAGAAAATCACGAATTCCTTTCACGTACGTCCCTGGTTGATCTTCGTAAGGGGTTTGGATAGGGTGAGACATCGAAGGTAGAAATGGAGGGACACAGGGAGGAAAAGAGAAAAAGAGAAAAAAAGAAAAAAGAAAAAGAAAAAAGGGTGCTGCGGTTCGCGTGTTACGGATGATGTTTCCTTTTTATGAGATCTTTACAAGCACAAATACAACCCTTATATAAAAAATTCTTTTCCTTTTCCAACATTCGTCACTTTGCTTCTCTCTCTCTCTCTCTCTCTCTCTCTCTCTCTCTCTCTCTCTTCTTTTTTCTACATTGAGCTTTTCACCCTTTTAATTTATTATCTCTTTCTTTTCCATTCTTTGTCTTTCTCTCTCTTTCTCTCTTTATTTCTTATTCTTTTTCTCTTATCAGAATATAATTTTCTATCAATCCTATTTTCATTATCTTCTTCTTATTAGATTTTGTTATACTTCGAATACAGGTCATCCCGTTCTCTTGTTCATTCTTTATTTTTCTTTTTCTCTATGTTTCTCTGATCAAGTTTCTTTCTTACGTATAGATATAAACGAAGTCCTTTCGATTCGATTCGGAATTGTATCGTGAGATTGTAAGTCGCTTCATTCGCAATTTCTACTCCCTCTTTGATTTGGCACACGATACCATGGGACAGAAAGACCGAGTACAAAGACATCGAATAGGAATGAAACTGGATTGATAGTAGATGAGAATGAAAGCCCTTATATTGATTACGTTTACGTTGACATTGTCATAATGTTTGCTATGTGTAAAACAGACAGAGACAGAAACAAATAGATAATTTTCTTCTTAATTTTTCTGTAATTTTCAATGTGTGTATGCGTATACACATATACATAGTGTTAACAAAAAAAAAAAACAAATTTATATTTATATGGTATATAGGTACATCATACTGATTGTAAGTAAAAAAAACTTGTATAGTGTGTCTTATCTATTATATAAGTATGGAATGGTATCTTTTTGAACACCTTGTATGTATATATGTATATATGTATGCGTGTATAATAAAACTTCAGAGGGTTGCAAGGGTATACGCCATGAATTCTCATGGTAGCTATTTCGATGATCAAAAATTCATTCAATAGATAAAGATTTTTTTCCGATTTTTTTTTTAAATTAATATTTCCTTTAGGAAGCGAAAATCACTTCTAAAAAATAAATAATTTTCATAACTCGAGCAAAAGTCCCTTTTCAGGATCTAAATTAAAAAAGAAAAAAGAAAAAAGAATTTATACACATATAAAATATACGTGAATATTTTCCCTTTACAACTTTCTTTTTTTCCATTCTTTCAAACTTTATTTCTACAAATATCGAATTGTAATAATTAATCTTTTCATAATTCAGAATCAACAAAGTGTCCGTGAGTAAAAAATGTTTCGATATTTTCGTATAATAGATCGAAAAATTACAAGTTTCGTATGGTGGGGAGGCCATTAAACAAATGACGTATTGCGCATGCGCGAAAATCTACTTATCGTTCGTCTCTTTGTTAAGTCTGCCATTTTGAATTAATTCGTGATACCGATCGGAGAGGAGCTTCGTCGTCTCGTCAATTACAGGTAATTAGTATATTTTTTCCCATAGTACACGCTTACTTTATATACCAATCGATCGTCAAAAACGTTATTTCTATGGGTAAACGTTAGCGAGGTCTTTTATCCTTTCGTTTAAAAGATATCCACGAAAATAAAATCGGCTTCACGGCGTCCCTCAGTAAACGATTTTCACATCAAATTTGTAGCTATGTCGATAATTTTCTCGTCCATTAAAGACATTATAATTAATAATCTTTCATTAATTAGTCGAATTCGATTGTATTTCTTATATATTTCTTATATTCATATATATATACGTAGCATGTAAGTACGCATATATATATATATATATACACATACGTACGTATGTAGATGTATACGAATATCTCTCTTACGAACACATACACATTTCGATACGTCCTTCGTACATACATTTTTATATACGCATTACGAATTAATTCTACTTTACTATAATATCGATCGAATATTTTTCATGTTACTAAGAAATCTAATAAATCTACGCAGTATACGTTAGAAGGAATAATATCAACATAACCATACTACACGTACATTTCGTCTCTTTTTACAGTCTGTCTCTTTTTATGTATATACGTATAAGCAAGATTCTTAATAGAAAGAGGGGGAAAGAGATAACATAAGAATATAAATAACAATTTAAAAGTTTCCTTCAACAATTCTAAAAGCATTCTATACCAACGAAAAAGCAGTTGAGCGTGATAAAGCGGTGTGTATATATACGTATATGTGTGAATGTTTTGTATATGTTGTACTTTTCGAAGAAGTTAAGAAGTATCCGCAAAAGCACGTGTAAACAATCAAAAGACGATTGAGAGCTCGTCCTTGACACGACTTTTCCTATTCGTCCCTACTAACGCATTACGCAGTTTCGTTCCAACAAGCAGTCCTTCCGAACGTGTTCAGACTTACTCGTACTTCGTTAATTTTGGTACAGCTTTTCATTTAAATTATATATGTGTGTGTATTTATATATATATATATATACATGTTTTATAAACTTGATTTAATAATTTATGGTTATTAATCCTATTTTATATTAATCCTATTTTATATCATATTAAACTTTAATGTATATATATATATATATAGTGTTTATATATTGAATACGCAGATCATATTTACACATTATATGTATAAATGCACAGATTTATATACATAGGTTGATACTATTAATCTTATTCTATATTAATAATATTCTTCAAGTTTGCTTGGTTATTATTCGTCATATTAGACTAATTCATTGATTTTGATAGATTCGATAGAAACTATCTTGTTATAATCTGATGTAGTTTGTATACAGTATATAGATATAAATTTATCGTTAAGAAATTTTGATTAAATTACAGCTAATATATTAATTTTGATTAATTGCTGATATGAATCCTAATTAAGTGAATTTACATTAGTGTAAATACACTTAATCTTATTCTGTATTGATAATATTCTTGAGATTTGCTTGATAATTATTCATCGTATGCGACTAATCTGTTGACTTTGGTAGATTCGATAACAACTATAATGTATTTTCTGCTGCTACTCGTATACCATGTATAGGAGTAAATTTATCTTTAAGAAATATTAATTTCAACAATATGAAAGATTAGATATTAATTCTAACGAACTGCATATTGAATAGATAAAGCACATATACATTTTATGTATATACATAATATATATATAGATTCATCAGTTTAGATATATTTATATAATACATTGAATTTTATTTTATATTACAAATATTCTTCAATTTTATCTAGTTTTCATCTGATCTATCAAATTGGATATATTCGATAGCAATTATCATGTACTTTCTTTTGCTGCTCTTCGTATACAGCATATACGAGTAACTTTACATTTAAGAAATCTCAATTAAACTTCAACCAATAAATAACTAAATATCAATTTTAGTAAACTATCTATTGTGTTATATGATTTGATGTGCTTTATTATAATTTTATTATGTATTTATACGTTGTATTATATCCAAAGTTTTTACTATAGAACATTTTCTATTCCTTTTAATAAATTTAGAAAAAGAACTTCATATGCAGTAACCTCTATATAATGAGATTCTGTATAATATATATTTTAATATTTAATATATACTTTGCATGATATAAGATACGTACTGCTTGGTCGATGCTAGATGTTTGATGCATCAGAAAATTTTTTGAGACACTTTTATATTGAATTGAAATAATATTAAGAAGCATAGAGAACAATAAAAAATATACTATAAATAAAAATAGTATAAAATTTCAAGATATATTTCATTTAATCGTTTAATTAATATCACAAATAATATAATTGCAATATTATTATTCCTAATCTAGTTTTATTTTAATGTAATATCTATTTTTATTTATAGATATCCACGCAATTAGTATACTTCTGTAAACTAAATATAGGTAAAAAGATTGCTTATTACAGCTTGATTTAATCATTTTTATTTAACAGATGTACTTCAGTTGTCGATCGCGCGCAATGCGATCTTAGAGTCTAGTGTTTGTGCGAAATAGTTTCAATACTTTGCAACCGAATACGTTGCATTAAAAATAAAATAAAATCGCGAAATTAGAGTCAGTGTTGTTCACCTGTAACTTTATCGACGAACGTAAAGCTTCGTTCGGATGTAACAACATGTAAATATTTCTTTTCAAATCTAATCATTACTTTTCATCTTCAACATTTAATCATTACTTTCATTTACAAATTCAAATCATATTTTCATTCATTTTCATCATTTCATCTTTGATATATATAAGCGTATAATGAACTTTTTCTTCATTTTAAGTTTTTCATTCATTCAATCATTTTTATTCGTCAAACATATTTTTTAATATGGAGCATATAATAAATTTTTTTGTGACTTTTTTAAATTATAGATTAGTCAACGATTCATCGATCCAAATGGATTCAACGATCGCTTTAGAGGAACGAGTGTTTTGGTGCCATCGTAGAACTTCTTAAGTAGTAAGTCAAAAATTTAGAATTTTAAAAAAATAAGTAGCGTAAAGAAAGAAAAAAAAAACACGTGATGTTATCTACGTTACATTCATTGTTTCGCATTTAATATATTTAATCGTGATCTATTCCGATATATCGATATATAAACAAATGAGAATGAAAAGACAAATCATTTATGATTTTGATCATAACAATGATCATGACCTTGTTTTTTTCATTAAAACAAGTAATTAATGAAACAATCGTTCATTTCTTTTTTATATAATATGAAATATTTCAATAAATTTATTATGAAATAAAAGTTTCGATATAGTTATTGAGATTTGAAAGAAAATAATTATAATAATATTTTATAATAATAATAATAATAATAATAATATAAATATATATTTGTATAATTTATATATCATTATAATAATATGTAATATATAATAATAAAAAATTTTCTTTTTATTAAATATATATTATTATAAAATATATAATATGATGAATAATATATAAATGCATACAAGAATATTTGATAATAATAATTATATATAAGATATATAAAATAATAATAAAAAATATATATATATTTTATCTAAATCTTTGGCTCATGTTAACATAATATTATCACGAGTCGATCTATGATCAAATAGCCTCTATGCGGTAAATAATGTCAATACAGCTTTACCACGAGTTGTGAAATCGCTAATACGATGGCAATCATCATCATCATCGTCATCATTATCATATCATCATCATATTATAAAGATTCTAATTATTCTGATTAAAAATCTATAATACTCGACAGAATGATAGAATTTAGTATCTGTTAGTATCTGTTAAAACAAGCAATAACGATAAAATAAATTTGTAAGAATAAAATGGAATAATACATTTGATATTATCGTTCTCTTTTAAATTTTATTTATATTGCATTACTATTTCATATAAATATTCGAAATAGATAATCCTAAAATTGTGAAGTAACGTTAGTATACTTTTTATAATTTAATAGATAAAAAAGTGTATTATATATAAATAATGTAACATGTCCCTGAAACGCTTCATTTAATCGTATATTTCACGTTAATATAAACGCGATGAAATAAGATATGTGTAATCTATCGATTAAATATAAATCTGATATCTTTATGGATATGATTATGATGGTATACAATATTATGTATGTATTTTACAATACGTTGCAAGGCGTAGCATATTTTTGCTCTTTTTATTTATTTATTTATTTTTTATTTTTTAACACGACTGAAATTAATTCTTAATTATTATGAAATATTCGCGTGCGTTATATATTTGCGATTGTATTAAACAATTGATTAAACAATTAACAATTAACGATTAGTAATTTAACATTTTCTGTTCGAAATTATGTCAAGCAATAAAATCAAGTTGTAGTGGAACATTCGGACAAGAAAAAGACATTTAAATAAACAATAAGATAATTTTGTAATGGAGCAAAATAAAAGAAAGATAAACAAATTAGTCAATATTTAATCTTTAAAAGATTAAATTATTTCTATTGCATTTTAGATAATAAGAGGATATATATTATAATATTATTTATTCTCTTTATCAATTAATAATTAATGAGATACATTATCTTCATATGATGTATGTAGGCTATAGTTCTATAACGTATAATCATATATATATATATATAAAACATATAGCATTTTATTTTTAATTTCAACATAATATATATTTAAAAAAAAAATACATATATATATATATATGTTATATATCTGTGTTAGTTTAAAAATAGAATTCTATAAAAATAGAGTTTAATAAAAAATGATTAGACGAAGAATTCTTTTAGCTCGCGTTTATCGGATAGGTCGATATCAAAGAAATTTTATAAACTAATCTCATCTAATCTCGATTAATTAAAAAAAATGTGTGATTCGATTAGCGATTGATTTTGTTTCTTTTCTTTTCTTTTTTTTTTTTCTTTTTTTCTCTTTCAAATTATGATAATTATTATTGTACATATAATAGTAATTACTTTATGTAATTGATTCTATAGTAATCGATATTAATAACAGAGTCTTAGCTCGCGGGTGCAGTTCTGTATGCAACTACCTCCGAGCGATGGGAAATCAATATTACTTGCGATGTATATATATGTATAATAAATGTAAATAACGCAAGTTTCATCGAGTTAATAGCCGTATTTAAATTCAATCAAAATTTATCATATTCTCTGATGATTTTTTTTCTGTTCTTCTATATTGTCCATTTACTCGTATCTCCGATAATATATGGCAATCATCGTCATCGTCGTCGTCATTATTATCATTATTATTATAAAGATTCTAATGATTAGTAAAGATTTTAATGAATAATTTTAATGAATAATTAAAATTAATTAATTAGATAATTAATAAAGATTCTAATGATTAATTTTATAATGGAGATGTAGGTAGATTATTTTAATATTTACTGCGTTCATTATTATATCTGTTTTGGAATTATATAATTATAATGCAATATAATATTCTTTTATTAATATATATATATATAAAATTCTTTAAAGAATTAATATAATAATAATTCTTTTAAAAAATTATATATATATTTAAACACACACACACATATGATTCTTTTTTTGTTCGAATAATTTTTGTTAAACTATTTTCGTTTTGTTTTCTTTTTTTCTTTTTTTTTTTAAAGGTCATGTCTAAGGTTGTGTGAGATTAAAAAGTTACTTTGAGAGTAATGTTTGCAAAAGTTTGCTTGGAGATTAGTGACGACAAGACAAAAAGAGAAAGACTGATAAGTTGTCTCAACAATTGCAAGTCTTGATTCATATCTTACGTAGAAATAACTATATATACTTATATACTTATATAATACTTTCCACATTTTTTTTTTCTCTTTAAAGATATTATTTTCTTTGGAAAAATCGTATTTAAAAATAGAACGTTTCGAAATTCTGAAAAAATAACCTCGTATAAAAAAAAAAAGAAAAGAAAAAAGAAAGAAAAAATCTTTATCTTTCGAACGAAATCTCGATCATCAAAAATTGCGATATATAGTTATTTTTTTAACGTTATTTATTTTAAACGATTTTATACACGAGTTGCCTTTTTATATTGCCCGCTATTTTCGACTTGATATTCATACGTATCCCGCTGTTATTTTGTAAATATGTTATTCGATTATTTATATTTACGTACATAGTATGTTTGTATTTACTACACAAACATACACACTGATACGATGAACCGAGAAAAAAGAGATAGGATTTTCTTCAATTTTTATTTCATTTTTCTTTTTTTTTTTTCTACTGAAATCGCACACATTTCGTGCGACATTCATTGAATAGTCTTAAAAAAATTATATTTTATATATACGATACAGAATTTTTTATATATATAATAATTTAATTACTTGAAATATTTCCTTTAAAAAAAAATACACATATTTGATAAAGGAATTGTTAAGAAAGCGTTTAACATTCTTGAAGTTAATTTATTCGATCAGAATATATATATATATATTTTTTTTTCAATTAAATTTAAATAATTTCATTTCGAAACATTAATACGAACTTTTGACTGTGATTAAACTAATTGAATTTCGAATTTACTTAAGAAAGAAAATACGACTTAATATTTTTTTACTACCTAATGTTTACATTATTATATTTCATTATTATATAAAAATCAAAAAAAAAAAAAGAGAAAGAGAGAGAAAGAGTGGGTGAGAATATTAATTTCATTCATATTAATATCGGTTAAACTTGGAAGAAAGCTGAAAGAGATGGCCAAGTTTTTTTGATAACAAACGAACGAGAGAAAATTGAGAATGAGTGAGAGAGGAGAAGGAGAGAGAAAGAGAGAGAAAGATTGAATGAAAGAAAGACCTTCAAAAATACAGGATTGTCCGTGCCAAATTTAACTGGGCAGTTGCCAAATACGTTTTCATATACGAGATTCGTAATATACTTGAAAAATTTTATTGACCGTAGTTTGCGTACACTACGAAACTTACGTGATACAAAGAAATTATTTTAATTGAATATCTTAGTTATCTTACTGGATTATCTTAGCTAGTTTATATTGTCATAAGAAAAGAAGAAAAAAAATTTATATATATATATATTTCTACGTAAAAAATTAAACAGATCTTAGGCTAGATATAAAAAAGTTTTCAAAATTATTTAGACACTGTTTTCTTAAAAGAATACAAGAAGAAGAAGAAGAAGAAAAGGAAAAATACTAAAAGCTTTTTTTCTAATCTCGAGAGAAATAATAATTTCATCGAATTGATATGCGTTTAAATATATTCGAAGTAGAATAATAAAAAGAAAAAAAAAGTACAGACAGAAGAAATATTTTATCATTAAAATATTAATCAAAGTGTATCGAATCAATATATGAATCAATTAATTCGTAATCGACTGCATTCAATTATAATGAATCCTATGATGAATATTAGTTAATCATAGTTATAAATTAAATGATCGAGAATGAGTAAATTTTAATTGCATTGAGTGAATCTGATGTTAATGGAGTTAACCTCTTCTTACATTAGTCTACTAAGTAAGCTTTTAGATCCGTTGAAAGGATTTATACAAGAAGTAAAAGAAGATATATATATATAAATAATATATATATATATATAGATAGAAATATAGATAGAGATAGAGATAGAGATAGAGATAGAGATAGAGATAGAGATAGAGATAGAGATAGAGAGAAACCTTTTAGAAGCCCTTCAAAGTCGGTGTCAAGTTTAACGGCGTAGCTGCCAAAGCGTTCAGCCAAGTTGTAAAAATTGGCTTCCAGTACGATGACCTTAACCTTCACTCGTGTTAACTCTGTTTTTCTTTTTTTCGTACACCCACAAACACACATACAAATACAAATATATACATAACACAACACACATATACATACAAGCATATAGTTGGCACTCGATCTTTCTTTTTCTCCATAGCAACCATTTCGCATCGACATTGGAGTCTATGTATATACAAAAAAACGCGCGATGGCCGACATCACTTTCTCGTTCAAATTTATTGTTATTACTTTCGAAGGCTATCTCTTTTTCTTTTTCTTTCTTTCTCTCTCTCTCTCTCTCTCTCTTTCTTTCTTTCTTTCTTTCTTTCTTTTTCTGACTGTATTTTTTTCCGTCTGAATCGGTGACCGTGTCTATCCGTAATTTTATTTTGTTTTTTGTTTTGTTACTTTCTTTTTTATTTATCTTTATTTTCTTTCTTTTTTTTTTCTTTTTTCCTTTTTGCTTTTATCGGATCTACGATCTACGTTGGGATAACAGAGTGGACTCGTCTACAATTATACTTTGATGATATAAATTTGTTGAGAGGACGGATTCGAATTTCGATGTTCGACGATAAGCTGACCCTTTAAACCTATGAGTGCATATTGCATTTTAAATCATCAATTGTTTAGTGTCTCTTTTTTTTTCTTTTTTTTTTTTTGTGGAAACAATCAAGTATATGAGAGGAGAATCTGATACGTTGAATATTTATAATAATTGAAAATGTTATATTTATTTCTTAATGGCAATGACTTATTTTATTTTATATTTATTTATTTATATATATATATATATATATTATTCGATTTTTTAAATTAAATATAACAAGGAAATTTAATATGTCGAATATGTGTATCAATAACTTGATATTAAAAATTAAATTTAATTATTTCTTTCGCGTGACCAATGAATTTTAACATTTTAAATTATCGATTTCATGATTTTGTACTCTCTTTTATTTTTTATAAATGATTACAATCTAATAGGAATATCTGATAGGTCGAATATTTATAATAAAATTCAATATTAAAACATAAATTTAATTATTCCTTTTGCATGGTCAACGAGTATGTTTTACATTTTTTTTTTTTTTATAAACAATCTTACTTATGATATCACTAAAAGAATTCGATACGGTTAATATAATATTTATAAATTAATAATTTGAACACACATATATGTGATAGAGGATATCTTTTAAAGATTAGCAATTCTGCATTTATTTTTAACATCCTAGTTTAGATATACCATTTCATTTTCTTTCGCTAAAATGCAAATAACTTCAAGCGAGAATTGTAGAAGTAATTGTAAGAATGCGAAAAAGAGAGAGAGAGAGAGAGAGAGAGAGAGAGAGAGAGAGAGAGAGAGAGAGAGAGAGAGAGAGAGAGAGAGAGAGATAGAGAGAAGAGTATTAAGAGGATCAACGTCTTGAAGTTTCGTGGTTGAAAATGAAGAAGCAGAGAGAAATCTTGCTATGCAAATACACGCATTTCGAGGAGACGTACCATTACTATATAAGAAAGTTACTAGCTAAATTTTCGTTTGCTATTAAAAAAAAAAAAGAAAAAAAAAGAGGAAAAAAGAAAGAAAGTCATCTGCATATTTCATGATCTTAAGAAGATCTCGATTTATTCTTGGTGAGAGATTTAAAACGATTCGGACATCTACTTCCTTGGTCATTAATTTTCACTTAGCGTTGATATGCCAAAATTACTCGAGAGCGAACGGTTTAGCTCGTAATTTTAACTGATATCACCCTACTCGTTCCTGACTTTCGTAATTTTAGAAGGAGAGAGAGAGAGAGAGAGAGAGAGTGAAAGAAACATCTCTCGTCAAATTCTTCGAGATTTACGACTTTTAATTAACGACTTTCGGGGATTTTTGAGAAGGTTTAATGTGACGATCAAAAGAACGTTTGGAGATTTCTTAATTTAACAAAGAACTTAATTCGATCCTCCTATTATTTCAATTTTCATAAAAAAAAAAAAAGAAAGGAAGAAAAGACTGTTCGTGTTCATTGTATCATTATTAAAATTTCATATCTTTTTGATTTTGAAATGAATAATAAGAAGAAATTTAATCGAAATTTGCATTTTAAAAATATCATATATATATATTTTTTTTTTTGTGTTTAATTATATTAACGTTATTTCACGTGTTAGACGTGAATTATTATCTCATAATCAGTATATTCCCTTTATATTTGAAAGGATTAATATAGCAATAAGAATTTAGTAAAAAATTTGTTACTTATATAGTAACGTTATTACTGTATCTATTATCTTATTAATTTTATCGTTATATTTTTATATCGAATCAAAATAATACCTATGCTAGATAAAATCTTTTTTCTTTTTCTTTTTTAGTACTAATTACATATACAAATGTGTTATAATACTTTAGGGAATTTCGTTTTATGATACTTCGCGAAATAGTTCGTTCCTTCGCTTGTATAAATAGAAAAAAAAAAAATAGAAAAATTGCACACGAATTTCGTATGAAAAATTTCGTACGAATTCAAATTCGTTCCCGATGACTTTTCTAATGCACGTGTGAAAATCTTTCTGAAATCGTTAAAGGAAAAAAAATTTTTTGAGATGAACAAGTATCTATCTACTCGATCAAAAAAAAAAAAACAATCTTTTTTTTTTTTTAATCGAACCTGTCTGTTCTTCCCCAGACGGGGTATCTAATGTCGACGATGTAAAATATTAAGCGAAACCACTCAAGCGTCATTAGATAAGTATACGATGGCCGAGAAGAAGCAAGTAAGCGCCGGTAAAAATAGAACCGCGAATATCTCCATTGAAAGGACTTGAGAAATGAAATACCTTTGTCCTCGTTCTTGTAAAAAAAAAAAAAAAGAAGAAGAAAAGAAAAGAAGGAAAAAAAAATAAATGATACGGAAAGATAAGAAAACTTTGACGTTAGAATGATTCCTATACATCTTCGACACGTCAAAGTAACAGCTGATTTGACAAATTTTAAACGAATATCGCCATCGTTCTCGTTACTTCCTTTCTTATTTTTTTCCTTTCTTTTTTCTTCCTAATTTTTGATTTTCTTTCATTAATAATCAATTATTAATTCGTAATCGGTACAGTTATTATCAAACGATGATACGTACTCGTAAAATTATTTCGTGAAATATATAAGTAATGATTTGAAATTGATAATCAGATTACATTTAATGTTCGAGTTGCTTTGTTTGTTTCTTTTTTGTTTTTTTCTTTATCAAAGAGGTTCCTTATCAAGACGATAAAATAACACGAATGAAAGTGAGAAAGTAACAGTAGCAAAGAGAATCTGGGTTATGCCTTTATGACTCGAAAAAGCGAGTCAGCTTGAATGCATCTATCTATGTATGTATTGTATGTATGTACGTATGTAGATACGTAGGTACGTATGTACGTACGTACGTAGATACGTAGGTATGTAAGATGGAACACGACAACAATGGTCGGTCTATCTGCATGTGATACATCGTTCTCGTTAATGCAACTCAGTGTATATACATATGTACATATAAACGTATATAATCCGGCTTTAAGCCTCTCACGGCCCGTTATTCATTCAGTATCGCTTGGTGACCCTTTAACAGTGACTTTTACCGAAACGATCGGGTGAATAGTTTGTACGAAACAGAGAGAGAGAGAGAGAGAGAGAGAGAGAACAATGCAAATCTTTCGTTAGCAAACGTATTGTATATACACGCCATAGCTATGTACTAGTCTATAAATCAAAAAGGTTATGCTACAAATGTTATTTCGAGAGATTTATAAATGTTCTGATACGATAAATGACTATCTCTAATGTTTGAACAAAAAAAAAACTTTTAAGAATGAAAAAAAAAATAAAAAAGATATAAAGGAGAAAATATTTCGAAAAATATCGAATATTCGATTGGATTTTTATTTCGTTTTTCTTTTTCTTTTCCTGTTTCTTTTCTTTTCTTTTTTCTTTTCTTTTTTTTCTTTTCTATTTTCGTATTTATGTCCGAAAAAAAAAATATTTGTATGTTTTTTTATACTACGTTTATTCGTTCGTAATAATTTATTTGAAATAATACGAAAAGCTCTCTTTGTAGGTGTTATTTAAAGAATAAAGAAAAATGAAGAGAAAAAGGAGAAAATATTTCGAGAAATTCGTTGGAATATTTTCATTTATTTATTCTTTCAGATTTATCTCGAGTTCGTATAGTTTATAATATTTCAATTGGTTACATTCTTTATATATTTATTTATAACGTAATCAATTTGTGATAATTCATTCCTAGATAATATTAACAATATATTTTAAATGAAAAATAAAGAAAAATTTACTACAATCATATCCAATTATTTACTTGAAATTGAAAATAAAAAAAAAAACGTTTAGCCTTCGATTTTTTATTTGATCTTTTGTAAAAAGTGAAATTCATTTTTCTTGCAGGTATTCTTCTTGAAAAAAAAAAAAAGAATATATATATATACGTTCGAATGTTCGTAGGAAAAGAAATAAAAATGAAAAAGAAAGAAAGAAAAAAAAACAGAGAAACAAACAAAGAAGAAACAAAGTAGATATTTTTGGAAATTCCTGCGATAAGTTTAATTGAAATTCGAATTTGAAGAACGTATTTACGTATCATAGATCATAGGTCGAAACAGCCTACGTGGCTTTGTAAATTCCAGAGAGAAACGTTACAAAATACTGGCATACATCTCCAATTTCAACGATCTAGGATAACATCTGTTTCATTGAAAATAGAACGTCCAAAATGGCGAACGTCCAACTTCATGGAAAAACGTTGGACGTAAGTACAAACGGATACAAGTTTCTACTTTCTTTCGTCTTTCAAATCGAACTTCTTATCAACTTCTTTCAACAGAGTATATCCTCTCTTTCCTATACTTTTCATGTTTCTTTTTCTTTTTCTTTCTTTTTTTTTTTCTATAGCAAAATTCGAAATTGCCGAACTTTCAGTTTCCACAAATTCGAAAAAGAGCGAGAACTCAACTCTTATTTTATTTTTACACGTGTTACAACGCGTTTCATTTTAATCGTAACTCGATCGACGAAATTCTTGCTCCAATTAATATCGTCAAAGAGATATGCATTCCTTATTACTTGAAAAATTATGATATTTTTATATAACAATGAGAATTTGAATATTTTAAACAATTTCGAAACACGCTTGTGGAAATATATAAAAGGCAATATTCATCCAACGATCTTTCAATCGTTTCAATTACCATTATTCTTTAATTATTTCTTTTTTTTCTTTTTTTGGTTTTAAGAGATTTTATGAATTAATAATTGTTTAAAATGCATGAATATATGGAACGAAATATTCTTTATTTTCGTTCTTCTTTTTTAAAATTCAATCAATGTCAGATGAATATTAAATGAATAAATAAATAAATAAATAAATAAGATATAACAACAACAACGATGAAAAATTTTAATCGAACAAATCTGTTAATTTGTATCTAAATTTTAAATTATAATTTTAGATATATACAAATATTACAAAAATAAAAAGAAAGAAAAGGAAAAGAAAAAGTATTTGTAAAATATCAGATCAGATTTTCTTATTGAAAGAACACAAGTAAACAGTTAGTATACGAAGTTTGCGTTAAGATAATAGAATAAATAGAGATCAACAATAAAATAACAAGGAACGTAACTACAGAACTCGAGAATTTGAATATAGATTATACCACTGACTGTTAATTTATCCTAACTTGAAGTAACTTCATCACAAATTGATGAACATTCAATATGCAGCGACTTGTTTTCTTCATAAATATGGACAATTCATTCATATATATATATATATATATATATATATATATATATATATTCTGTAAAATTATAGGAAATATTACTTACTAATTACATTCTAACAATCAAAATGATTTATCAGAATCATCATCGTCATCATCG
Organism: Vespula vulgaris; assembly: GCF_905475345.1. Taxonomy (NCBI): domain Eukaryota; kingdom Metazoa; phylum Arthropoda; class Insecta; order Hymenoptera; family Vespidae; genus Vespula; species Vespula vulgaris. The sequence continues at coordinate 1,660,533 of NC_066596.1, read as the reverse complement.
TTATCATCATATTTTTCTTCTTCTAATTTCTAAATTAATTTATTTCGTTATAGAAGAAAATGAAAAAGAAAAAGAAAAAGGAAAAACAAACGAAATTTATATTAAAATAATAATTTATAAGAAACATATCGGTTAATAATATCGTTACATTTATTTATATAAATCAATTAAACTTGCAATGATATCTCTGTAACTCGATAAATTGAGTATTACTCGATTTTAACGTGTTAGTAAGAGGGAGAGAGAGATAGAAAGAGAGAGAGAGAGAGAGAGAGAGTACTCGAGCTATGCTACTCGAACGAGCAAGTAATAATGGCTCTAATCGATACGTCAACAATATATCCACGAAGGTTCTACCTTTTAACATTACGTAGGTTTTCTCTTCGTTACATTAACATACATGAAAGATAAACTTTAGTGGTTTTGTGCATTTACATTCGTCTGTGATAATGTTTCAATCAAGTTTCTTTTTTAGTATTATTATTATGATTATTATTAAGAAATGTTCAAAATATTTTTCATTTCGTTTTTTC
>NC_066596.1:1607500-1655000 GCF_905475345.1 Vespula vulgaris | reverse complement strand
TATAAAAATAACAAACATCGTCGTGATTTTATCGCAGAGATTTTATTTATAGTTCGAAGCGTTCTTACAATTATAAAAGTATAAAATAGTCGTGTAAAATAACAGACTAACAATAAATCAATAGATTTACAGTAATAGATATAAAAAATAAAGGAGAAAGAATAAAGAAAAGAAAAAGAAAAAGAAAAATACGGAAAAATAAAATAATGAAAATGACTCGTCGAACAAAACTTTGAACATTATCGATGCTAATGCGATTGAATAACGTGATATCGATCGATCGTCTAACGTATTTTCTCTTGAGATTAATAATGATATAACTATATAATAATTTTATATAAGATAGATGTTATGTACTTAGGGTAATTCCTTGGAGACATTGAATACTCAGGTCATAGGAAACATTGAAGGATAATCCTTATAGAGATTCCAAAATCGATCGTTGTATGTCAAATACGACGTAATGAAATATAACATTAATTTAAAATAATAATAATAGTAATAATAATAATAATAATAAAAATAATAATAATAAAAATAACGAGGAAGTAACTAGAAGATATTCGACTCGACGATAATAAAAGAGACTTCAATAGCCTTCGTTACAAACAAACCGAGTTCTTCGAAACCAATTCAATCAGCTGATTATATATCAAAACCGGGCTGATCTAAGTGGATACTAATTACGTTGGTAAATAATCATTATTCTCATATTACTTTGTTTCTTTTTGTCTTTCTTTTTTTCCTTCTTGCTTTGTAATGAAACGGAAACGTAAAAAGAATTTGTTCTTTCTTTTTTCTTCCTCGTCTTTTTCGTATTTTTTTATTTTTATTTTTCTCTTTTTTCTTTTTTTTTTATTTCGATCGAAAGAAAAGAACTAATAATGATGATGATGATGATGATGATGATGATGATGATGATGATGATGATGAAAGAAAAAAATAGTCAATTTCTCCGATATCCTCATTTACACCGCCATTGTTCTCTATCAGAGAGCTAGCTACTTTATAGAACACGTTTATTTCTGTTTCACTGTATATACGTTAATATAAATGTCTTTTCGTAGAATATAGACAAAGAATAAGGAAGAAAATGATGTTTCAAAAGTAATAATCGAACGGATTATTACGTTCGAAAGTAAAGATAATTCAAACGTTAAATATTGAATAGAAAATAAATATTTTAATAGATTTAATTTAATATTTTCATATATAAAACATATCAGATGTGTATACGTTTATCTAAATTTACATTATATAATAATCTCATTTCGTTTATGTAACCATTACGTACATGATTTTCTAAAAATATCTACTAATGAGAACGTTCTATATATATATATATAAACTTCAATAAATAATTTTTCCATATAAAATATATGTAATTAAAATCTTTTATTTATATAATATCTGAAAAAAAATGAATAAATAATTTCAATATAGAATACATTAAATATATAATTATATTCGTAATTAAATAATATAATAAATTTGATTGAATTAATATAAAGATTTACACATATCCTTTTAACGAGAAATATCTACCATTAGAAACGTCAGCTTTTTATCCTGAAATACGTCCTCCCCCATCTCCTACCCGCATAGTCCACCCATCCCCAATTCAGCCAGCCTTCGGCACACTACATTCCTTTTAACGTGAGATCGAACGCGTCTACTAAGTTAAAATACTCCCCGTCAGAAGCAGAACACTATCCAATAAATCTCCATCATCTATTGAAAATCAATCATTTGATGGTTAATCGATCAATGAATTAACTTTCTTTTAGCGAAAACCAACGAAAATGATTTTGGGGATTGTCGTGAATCCCTTTTAGCTCGATTTAATTTCTATTACGTATCTAGTACATGTAACTCTATCTATATGTGTTCGTTTACATGTATATATATATGTGTGTGTACATCTATGTAAGTATGTACATACGTATGTTTGTATATATATGTGCATCCGTATTACATATATATATATATATATATACATGTATGTTCATTCGTATGTGTGTATATATATACATGTGTACTATGTACGTATGTATATACATATATATGTACACCGTATGTATATATATATATATATATATATGTATATGTATATATGTATATGTATGATATATGTGACAACAAGCGTCCGATCGTTCATATCGAACTGTCACTATGTGTGTATGTGGTAAGTATACAACACGTACACACGTATTTCGAACGAGAGAGCTTCTAAAATGGGCAACAGCTTACGCGATAACCATCGTTAAACGTTCGCTTCCAGGGCATTAAACGACATCTATTTCCTATCATAGACAAGAGTTTGTTAATGGCAGCTTTTGGTGGAACTAACCCTTTCGTCTATTATCGTCCCTATCGGCAAATTTGAATTATGTTATCTCTTATATATACATGGAAGATTTGTATTATATTTTCATACTCGACCTTTTCTTTCTTTTTTTTCTGTTTTTTTTTTCTTTTCTTTTCTTTTCTTTTCTTTTCTCTTTTTTTGTTTTATCATTATTATTTCTAATCTTTTATAGTTTTCTATTGTCAATTAGATAAATGCCATATAATCGGAATTAGATAAAATTCGATTGTAGTGACAATATTAGAAAAGCATCGTGATAACGATTTATTTATCGTATTCATAAGATAATACGTAATTTGTATTTAGAAATAATATTTGTTTCTAATATGATTTATTAGAAATTTGTTATTGAATGTTATCGTGCGAAAAATCTTTTCGATCAGAATATTATGATCGTTATTAAATAATTAATATCTTTCGATAACTATATGTATACATAGGTGTGTGTGTATATGTACGTCAATCTTTTGTTTCTCTCTTTTTTTTTTTTGTGATAATAAAATCAAAAAAGAAAAAACAATAGAGATCAAATTTTACAACGTAGTATATCTGTCCAAATAAACTAGAAAATGTAGAAGTACGAAATAGGAAATAAAGTTTGTTTGAAATAAAATGTCAGATCGGATGTAACAAACGTGAACGTACACATTGAAAACAAATAAATACATATGTACATACACGCATGCATGCATATATAGTTTCGATTTGTTCAATGCGTAAACGAACGATCCTGGACGAGACAGATTAATTATCACTTTGAAATTTGAATTAGAAGCTTGAATCGCGGTACAATAAATTAATTATAGTCTATATGCATTTAGTCGCGTGCTTTTAGGAGAGAAAGCTACGCGTTAAGTAAGTCAAAGCTAAAAGCCTTTAGGTGACATTTTGATTTTATGAAAGAAAAAAAAAAGGGGGGGGAGACCACAAAAAAAATGTTAATGAATATCGTTGAAACTAAACACTTTACGTCGTTGATGGAAAATGGTAGAGATCGACTCTATGGCACTTTTTATTCGTCGACTTTTTATATACACATTTTAATTATTTATATACAATTATTTTTATGATTATTATTATTATTATTATTATTATTATTATTATTATTATTATTATTATTGTCAAGAAAAAAGTATAAAAGTGAAAGAAAAGTGGTGAACATTTAAATTAAAAGTATATTTAAGAAAATGTCATTATAGATTCTTTATAAATTTAAAGTAAAGAAATCGCCATCTCGTTAATACGTGCATCATCATCATCATCATCATTATTATTGTTATTATTACTATTATTATTGTTAAAAATAAGAAGAAAGAAAAAACTATATGTAAAGCGAAGAAAACTTACGAGCAGATTTCTTCGAAATCCTTTTTTCTCATTGAAATATTTATTATCTTTAAAATGACAAACGTTTCTTTCGAACGAGCCTGACCATGAAGCAATTTAATATCTCACTCCGATCATTATTTTTCTGAACTTTATTTCTCTCTTTCTTTCTCTCTCTTTCTCTCTATCTCGAAAGAAAGAAAAAAAAACATAAAAACAAAAAATACCTAACATTTATATGAAAAAAAAAAAAGAAAAGGAAATGTCTTCTTTCTTCTTTTTTTTTAAATTAACCAAAAGAAAAAAGAATGAAAGAAAAGAAAAGTGGAATCGAAAATGAAAAAAAAAAAAGGAAAAGAAAGGCATAACGTAATTTGAAAAAGGACAAGAGCTTTCTAGGTACTTTCGAGAGTCCTTATCTTGGCGAGACTGTTAAAAGCGCCGATTTAATGAGGTTAATGTAACCAAATCCTTTGAAAAAAGATAAGCCGTAAAGAGGGAGAAAGAGAGAAAGAGAGAAATACTATCGTGCAACAACCGACACCAAGGTGTGATAAAAAGCACGAGTAAGTTCGTACCAATTAACTCCAGTCGGTCTATAAATCAGTCTTTAAAGCACGTATCGATCGTTGTATAGAGTTCGAAGAAGCATGAAATTCAAAAGAAAGAAGGAGAGAGAGAAAAAGAGAGAGAGAGAGAGAGAGAGAGAGAGAGAGAGAAATCAATGACATTATCGACTACCAATGAAAAAGAAAAAAAAAAGGGAGAGAAAGATAGAAATGGTGAGAAAGACAAAAAGTAAAAGAAAAAACAGGGCAAGAAGTAAAAAACAAAAAATAAATAAATAAAAATAAAAAACAAACACAATAACGACAATTAGGACGAGAGGACACTGTCAGCTAGCTCTTCGCAAAAAAGGCACGAGGACAAGAAAAAAAAAATGAAAAGAAAAATGATAGTAGCAATTACAAAATATATAACTAAATAGATAATAATTAAAATGTACAGAGTTGTACCGTGCACATCGTGATCTAATTTGGAAAAAAATTGTAACTTTTCGTAAAATTAATTTTAATTTTTTCCTTTCCTCTCTCTCTCTCTCTCTCTCTCTCTCTCTCTCTCTCTCTCTCTCTCTCTCTCTCTCTCTCTCTCTCTCTCTCTCTCTCTCTCTCTCTCTCCCTCCTCTTCTTTTCTTTTTTCTTTTTTTTTGAACAGCCTACGTGACGTACATTTTATTTCTCTTCCCCTTTTTACGAGCACCTAAAAATATCAAAAAAAGTTCTTTTTTTTTGTTTTTCGATCGAATTCAACGTGATCGGTGTACAACATTTCTTCCAAATGATTACACCAGTTATCAGTAATTCAGCATTCAGTATACATACATCGTTCTCAATAAGATAAATGAATTCGTTCTTCTGGTACGATCTTCCATTAAAAATATTTCGATAAAAATGTATAAGATCGAGATAGATCCATTCGTAAGAGATTACTCGATCCGTTAAAAATGAATAGATCGAGAAAATGATTAATATCGAGATAAATAGATCGACGTTCGTAGATCAGTAGATTAGTAATTTCATTCGCGGATTATCAATTTCGAAAATTAATTCGAAACAAATATAGAAGTTAGGCTATAGCCAAACCGATTCGTTGAGAAGTGGGAAAATGATGGAGGAGAGAGGGTGGGGAGGGGGTGGGGAGGGGGAAGGGAGGGTGGTTGATTGGTCGACGGGTGACGGAGTGGGGTAAAAAAAAAAGAAAGAAAGGTTAGAGAGAATCGGAGAGAGCTCCACTCACCGTTAATGGGGTGGAGCTTGGTGTTGGGCATCTTGCAATGTGCGGTGTGAAGAACTAGCTCACCGGTATCGGCGGCAGCCTGCAATAGCATCTGCTGATGATGGTGTTGTCTGGTGGACGATCTATGATGATGTACGCTGTTCAAAACGATGTTGCTCGATGTTCTGCTCAAGGCTTTACGTTGTCTCACCGCCTCCTTGTAAATCTTGCAGTACATCACTATCATCACCAGGCCTGGTATCCAAAAGGACACGCAGGAACTTATCACGGCATACGGACGATTCACTATGAATGCGCAGACCTAAAAAAGAAAGCAAGAAAAATAAAAAATAAAAAAAAAAAGATGAAACAGGAAAAAAGTAGAAATGAGGAGAGTGAATGACATAAGAGAGAGAGAGAGAGAGAGAGAGAGAGAGAGAGATTAAAAAGGAAGAAATGTTTCGTTCTTATTCTTTCTTTCTTTTGGTTTGTTTTTTTACTTTTTCTTTTCCTCAATAATGTTCGATATACGATTGATTTATAACGAATCGATAAAGTTATCGAGACGATGCGATACTCAAAATATAATATTGTATTTTTAATTCGTCGTTAAGATTGAACCGTGGTCTATCATTCTTTATTAGAAATATTAGTCAAAAGCTGATAGGCATTTTAAGGTCTACGATCGATAGTAATCCCCTTATAAACGAGTGGAAGGGTGATGTACGGTTATATTAAAGTTAAGGATTCGTACAACCTCACCTATATACTCGAGGTTATCGGAGCATCGTACTTCGAACTGTCATGAGATATTTTTATCGGAACCGACAGATAAAAAGAGAGAGAAGAACAAAAAAAAGAAAGAAAGAAAGAGAGAGAGAAAAGGAGAAAAATAAAGATGCTTTTAAATCGAGTTTCTTCGTAACGAGGAACGACTAGTGACTTATGGGATCGAAGAATTTCATTTATAGAAGGATTACCAACGACGATGTCTATTTCCGTTTCGTTCGAAGCTCATTAACGTGAAAACTTTTTTAAAAGTAATCTTAAAATTCTTCGTTATTCGACGAAGATTCAGTACTGAAAGAAAGAGGAAAAAAACAGAGAGAGAGAGAGAGAGAGAGAGAAAGAAAGAAAGAGAAAGTTCTTTCTTCGAACGAGTTCTTGAAGTTCGATAAATCGAACGAAATAGGAAACATCAAAAGTTTCTATAAAAGTTTCATTGAAAAGTCAACGGTCAGTTCATTTCGAGAAAGAAAGAAAGAAAGAAAGAAAGAAAGAATGAAAGAATGAAAAAAAAAAAACAGAAAGAGAGATAGAAAGATAATACATACCTCAGGATTTTTAACCATGAATTCAAGATGTTCTTTGGTAGTATACCAGCCCATAAATATCGGTATGAAGCTGATAAGAGCTGGTAGAATCCAAGCACTTCCAAGCATACATCCAACGGTACCTTGTCTCATAATGACAGAATATTCGAGTGGACTAACGATCGCATAATATCTGTCAACGCTGATGCAACAAAGATGTAGGATCGAGGCCGTTGAGAAATAAACATCGAGGGAGTTCCATACGTCGCACATGAAACGTCCGAATAACCATCTGCCGCCTGATAATTCGACAGACGCGTTAAATGTCATTGCGCACATTGCTACCAACAAATCGGCTGCCGCCAAACTAACGACGTAACAATTAGTTACAACACGTAATCTACGATGCCTTCTAACGCTAGCTATCACCAATGCATTTCCAAGAACTGCAGTAGTTATTATACTACCCATTATTATGCCCTTGATAACAACAACAAATACGTTAACGTTATCCGCTAGATTTTCTACGGTTGGATTTTCAACCGGTACAGTGGTGACGTTGTTACTACCACTACTACCAGTGGTGGTACTACCGTTACTTCCTGTCGTTGCCGTCGGATCGACCCTACATGGTATACTCATTGTTACGGCCGCCGCCGCCATTACGTTCAACATCGCGAACGTCTAATTACGATTATATCTTCCCTCGTACCTTTCGTTTTTTTATCGTACTTTCTATTGCCGATCGGCATTATGTATCATTCGGGATAATTATATCGAATCGAGTTTATATTCTTCTGAAATTTTTCTTTTCCTTTCTTCTTGTTGATACTTTATATTTATATGTTTATATATATATATATATGTATATACATATATGTGTATATATCTATGCACATGTAGGTGTACGTTTGTACATATATATGTATATGCGATTTGTTTCATTGAATTCTTCCGAACGTTAGATTATTTCATCTTTCAGAAATTTCACGATTCCTCGCGAGTCTTTCTCGTGGATTCTTGATAAGACATTTTCTTCTTTTGGCCCTTAGAGCCACCTCGTACGATCTCGCTGAGATTCTCATTGGTTCGTAGAAATGATCGTTGACGAACTCGTTCCTTCTTCTTCTTCTTCTTCTTCTTTCTGTTTTTTTTTTTTCTTTTTTTGTTCTGTGCACGTAGAGTCGCAGGCTTTATTACATAACGACGTCACATTTAACAATCACATCACAAATCTTCTACAAAATCATAAATAATTCTTTTTAAAAAATTTCCTATCGTTGTATATCGTTCTCTCTTTGTGTGAGAGAGGGTGGTAATACAGGAAAAAAAAAATCGTCGAATAAAAGAAGAAAAAAATGATAGAAATATTCGAACGACGTAATCTCACATTCGTGAAGTAAATGTTAGAGTATTCAAGAATTTGACGATTTGATTCGTGTTTTTTAACATCAATCCTTTCATGTTAACATATATTGTATCCTTTGAAAATAGAAATAAAAGAAAATAAAACCAAAAGTAATGAGAGGATTCAAGGGAGGGGAAATCTTGAGGGATGATGGTAGGGGTAATGTAGTTGGAGAGATAGATCGACATCGACATCGGGGAAAAATAAAGTGAACGTGAATGCGAACGATATCATGAATAAAAGGGGAAAGAAGAAAAGAAAGAAAGAAAAAAAAAAGAGAAAAAGAAAAAGAAAAAAGCATCCTGAATGCTCGCAGCACGAGGAAATACGAGACGGAGATAGATAGATAGATAGATAGATAGATAGATAGATAGATAGATAGAATTACAATGTAGATTACACCGAGTAAAAGTACATTCTTCCCGTTAGACAGTTTTAGACTCGTCGACTCCGTAATTTTCATTCTTCCGTGATAATACGACGAAAATACGAATTCGCATTGTTTCTATTATAGATTCGTCGAATTAACTTTTTCAATGTACGAGTTTCTATTCGTCGAGAAAATTGTATACCCAGAGAGAAATTTTAAGATTGACAAAGGTGGATTTGTAGATTGAACTATGAAATTATATTGTTGAAAAATTGATGAATATTCGATCACATTTTCGATAATTCGAAATATTTTTATATTCGATCGATCAGTTATAATAAATGTGTTATTATTATTTGTGATAAAATATCAGTGAATGATAGAAACGATCAGTATTATGTTCGTGATATCTTGATTAATACAAAAAGTCAATCGTCTGTGTTTCAATGAAACTATTTGGAAATAAATATAATAAGTTGTCGAAATGTATTAATCAATCGAAAAGGCAATTCTGACACAACCGCGACACTTCATTTTATTTCTATCTAAATAATTTATTATATATATATATATACTGGTCGTTCATTTTATGAAAAAATTTATTAATTAAAAAAAGAATTCTAATCAAAACTAAATACAAGTAAATGTTTATATCCACAGATACGAGAAAAAAATATATATATATAAAAACGTAAATTACCAACTATCTCCATTAAATATACGCGATACTTCAGTTATTATACCAAATGAGTTAATATCTTGTGTCACTTTAAATCATTTTTATTATTATCATATCATTATTATTATTTGTTTTTTCATTTCAATTCTTGCTTTATCTTTTTTTTAATTTTCTTACAATTAAAATCAATAATATCAATCTTCTCTCATAATATTGTATTTTCCTATACGATGATTTAATGAAATGCATTTGCAGAAAGTAAAAAAAAAAAAAAAAGCAGAAAAAATGTAGATACCTTCTCAATAAGTTATTTCGAGATTGTGAACATCGAATAATTAAAATTTCGTTATGAGATTCATGCGTTAAATATGATCTCTAGCAAGAGCAATTTCATTTTATTAATATGAAAAATTCGGAGAGAAAAAAAAAAGAGTAGAAAAAAAATATTCGACCATATATACTCGATTAATTTATCGAGAAACGATCGTCCGTTCTTTTGCACTCGGCTTTCGATGGATGACAAAATTTGATTATTAATAAAAGTTTATATTTATAATATCCTTGATTATCGACTATTGTTTAAATATACTTAGGATACTTCATTTATATTAAGAAAATTAATACTTAATATCTGTAATAATTTTTATGAAAACTATTATCGTCCTTAATTGTATCATTTTGATTTTGTTCTTTTCTTTCTTTCTTTGTTTCTTTTTTTTTTTTTTTTTTTAGAAATAAAATCAACAATTAAACGAATAAACACGCAATGTAATGAAACTCGTAACGATTAATTAATAATAAAAATTCAAAAAAGTATTAATTAACTGTGTGCGAGGTTAAGGAAGTTCAACAAAGAATAACGAAGTTTAAAAAAGTTGTACGAAACGTTAGAAAGATATTAGAAGATCTCTGTAGAAATTTATATTCGTTAATTATCCTGCATTTTGTTTATATAAGAAAAAGAAAGAAAGAAAAGTAAGAGAAAAGCTATTTTTATTTAGTTATTTTTTCTTCGCAATTAAAAGAAATAATTAAAAAAGCAAACGTTCGTAACGTTACGAAAATTATAACGATTTATTGTTAATAGGGATATTATAAGAGTTAGATAGTTCAATTAGAGAGAAGAAAAAAAGAGATAGAAAGAGGGAGTAAATTGAAAGAGAATTGGATTATTAGAAATAATGGAATTTAAGGAAGAAAATAGCAAAGTTTTTTGTAATTATACGAAATGTTAGAAACGTTTAGAAAAATCGTTGCAATAACTTTTATTTGTTAATTATTCTCTACAACGAAAAAAGAAAAAGAACAAGTTGATTTACAATTTATTTTACAATTAAAATAAATCATTGAAAAAGCAACCACGCGCAAAAAATTGTGACGAAAATTAATAAGAGAAATATTAGAAGAGTCACGTAATTCAATTAGAAAAAAAACAAAAAGAGAGAGAGAGAGAAAATTAAATTAGAAATATATAAATTATATTACCAAATATAATTTCTTTCTTTCTAAACTAATTCTATTTCATTCAATAATAATAACTAATACAGTATAATATTATTATATTACTATACTAATATATAATATAAATTTATTATTTTCCTAAATTATACAAATTAAAAAAAAAAATTATAATAAATATATATAATATATACATAAGTTATACAATACAAAAAATTATACAAATTAAATTAGAAATAAAATAAAGTAATAAAAAAAAATATATGAACAAATAAATAAAACGTAACGAATAATGACAAAACGAAGTTCGACAAAGTTATAACGAAAATATCAAAAAAAAAAAAAAAAATCTCTATGGACACAATTTTATATTCCGCTGATTATCCTAAACTTCTTCTTTCCACCTATCCACCCACTTTTACTTGCATTAAAAGTTCAAAGAGTTTATAATATCATTTATATAACGTCCTTTATAATATCGAGTTCATCTCCTTTACGATATTATCTCATTTTCGTCGAGGTATCATTATTTCTTGCAAATAATATAATATAATAAAACATTATGACGAGGAAAGTGAAAGTTAATTTTTCAAGATTCGCCGGTACTTGCCGGTCTTTAATTATATCGTCATTTTCATGCGTGAAACGAGAATGGTCATGAAGATGATGATGATGAAGAAAAAGAAGAAAAAGAAGAAGAAGAAGAAGAAGAAAACGACAACGACGGAACTTGTATTAAGAGGAAAGAGGTTAACAACTTCCCGGAAGCGATACGTGCCGTTCGAAAAGCGGATATCACGAGTACGACTCCGACCTCGAACGTCTCGCCATTTTAAACCCTCTCCCTAGTTCTCCGCCCACCCCCGTACCACCCCCGTACCACCCCCGGATCACCCCCGGATCTACCTCAGACCACCTACACTTCCATTCACGTTGAAATAAAATTATCTCGAGGATTTAAAATTATACATTTGCAGGATGTAACAGATCGATCGATCGATTGAAAAAATGTATTTTATCGAATTTTACAGTAATGTTAATAATTATTGTTATAACGTTATAATTATAATTATTCACATTACTGCAAAATGTTAATAATTATAACGGTAACATTGAAATTATATTATATTACCTATAGAAATCGGAAATAATTTTTTTCGTTTATTACAAAGTTTTTTAAAGTTCGAAAGATGGATTAAGTATAGATATTAAGATATATTACACGTAACTGTGTGAGTATATCGTTTATAACATTAGTTATTTTTTTTTCTTTCTTTTTTTTTCTGGAAAACAGATCACTTCTTAAAAAAAAGGAAGAAATAGATACTTTTGAAAAATATTTTTTTCATTGTTAAGTGACTTAAAAGGAAAATACTTTTAATTACTTCAAAGTATTTTTAATTATATATATATATATATATATATATATATATATATATATATATATTTTGTTGAAGTTTCCATAACTCTATTTCTATTTCTCTCTCTCTCTCTGTTTCTCAAACATTTGAAAAGTCAAATATTAGATCGCTTATAACCAAGTTATATACATATATACATACGTCTCTATGTATGTATTATATTGTATATCATACAAAGGTATAAAGAGTTTAAAATAAGAGAAGAGCCAATCGAATATAAAATAGAAGACAATATCCTTTCCATTTATCTCTCGAAAGATTTTAAATTATTTAAACAATCAATCACTATTTTCCTAGACATTTTACGCTAATTCTTTTGTTCAAATCGTATAATCAAACAAATATATATACGTGCGTGTGCATCTGTGAACATAAATATTTCAATATTTTTTTTTTCCATTTTTTTTTTTTTCTATTTTTATTTAAAAATCAAACTTTACTCTAGCAATTAATTGACGTAACAACGTAGGTAGATAAATAAAAAATAAAAAAAAAAAAGTATTTATAATTCACAACAGAACAATCATTTTGCGAAATGTTAACAGTAGGATGTTTAACAATTTTCAAACGTACAGTAAAATTAAAAAAATTTATTTACACTTGTTAAACATATCGAGACAACCTACGCGCGTTTACCATTTGTCACGTTATGTTAGTGAACCGTGTTATACAATAATTCGTTGCTTCTCTTTTTCTTTTTTTTTTTCTTCTTTCTTATTTATTTATTTTTTTTCTTTTCTTTTCTTTTTCTTGATAAAAAAAATGTTTCCCGATTTGTCTCACGATCTTTTATCCAGCTCTTTCTTTCTTCGATTATGAATCACGACGAAATCATTTAAATTCATGCTTCTTCTTCAATTTCTTTTAGCGATTTCATTTTGATCCAATATTTATGGAGTGTGCTCAGAAGATGGTATTATAAGAATATAACGAACTTCAAGATCGTCGACGAATTCTGATAAAAGTATTTTTTTTTTTTTTTTTTTCGAGCACACGGTTAACTTCTTCTTTTATTTACTTCTTTTTTTACTTATAATTCTTCGCGTTTGTTATATATATATATATATATATATAAAAAAAAAGAATCAAAAATGAAAAGAAAAGATAGAAAAGAATTACTAAACTTATTGAGAAAAAAAATTACTGACACTTATGTCATTTGGATGAATCAATTAATTAATTATCAACATTTTCAATATTTTATATACGAATACAATAATAATAATAATAATAATAATAATAATAATAATAATAATGTGATGTAAATTTAAAACTAACAACAAAGTTAATATTTCATTGGCCACTAATTATTATCAGAATTTTCAATATCTTATATCCAAATATAATAACAATCATAATAATGATATCTATATAAATGAATATGATATATGATAATATAATAATTGCATTGGTCAATAATTAATGTCAGAATTTTCAAGTATTTTATGTTCAAATAAAATAATAATAATAATAACAATAATAATAACAATAGTATCTATATAAATAAATATGATACACGATAATATAATAATTGGATTGGCTAATAATATCAGAATTTTTATTTTATTTTAATATTTTAGGTCCTAATAAAAAAAAACAGATACTACTCAAATAAACAAAAGTATACTATAATACCGGATAGTCCGAAAAGTTTTTCGATAATTTTAAAAATCGATTGATCTTTTTCACAGATTTTTTGGATTCATTTTTCTTATTTTGTTTTTCAAATTATAAACCTATGAAAAAGAAAAAAAAACGATCATACTCCCATACGACAAAGTTTCGTTCGTGACATTTCTTTTTCATGAAAAATTATATTATTTTTATATATATATATTATATTTTATATATTTTTTATAATTATACTATTTTTTTAATGAAAAAAAAAGACAAAGAAAAAAATGAATAAAACGTATGCCTCTTTTATCTAGATTGAAAATAGAAAACGATCTATTTTCATTCGAACGAATCGATCATATTTAAAATAACATAAATGAATATAGAAATGTACGAAATGAATGTAAAAATGAAAGAAGAACATAGAAATGAAAGAAGAATATTTTGCATACGTATAATAATTTCTTTTATATATATATATATATATTTTTTTTATTTTTTCATTTTTCTTCTTTTATTTTTTGCTTCCCTTTCGCTTTTCCAACGAATTTTCAAATTGATTTCGACGTGAGAAACACGACCGAACGATGATAGAAATTTTCTGAACAAAACGATGAGCTTCGAATCAATCGAGCTGACTGTAATGGTACCGCTTTGACGAAGATCCAATTATAGAATCTGTCGGAATTCTATGAACATGTACGTTGAGTTATGTCAACCGAGAAAATTCGAAATGTTCGAAAATAAAAAATAAAAAGAAAAAGAGGAAGAGAGAAAGAGAGAGAGAGAGAGAGAAAAGATAAAGAAATCTGTGTAAGCCATACTTCATAGACAAACGCATAAACGGAAGTTTGATATAAAATGAGAACGTTCAATTCCATGTTTCCTACGTACAATGGATTCGAAAGTTTTATCGATGAAAATGAAAAAATCTGTTTGGTTAGACAGATTAGAATTAATATCACGAAAATGACGAATACTTCTCTTTTTGTTTTTGTTTTTATTTTTCTTTCTTTTCTTTCTTAAAAAAATATGCATTAATATGCATTAATATGCGGCAAATGATAGAGAATTTACTATGGTTTTATCAAATAATAAATATGGAAGACATCTATATATATATATATATATATATATATATATATATATATAAGTTTAATTTATCGTTAATAAATATTTATATAAATGATAGAAGATAATAAATCGAAAAGTAAATAAATTATTTCATTAATATTCGTAACGTATTAATCATTAAATTAATTATTAATATATATATATATATACATATATGATAATAAAATAATAAAAAGAAAGGAAAGTAGAAAAAGAAAGATAAATTACGTGAAGAAACGCAATATACGTCGGATATAAAATCGACGACACAATAATAATCTTTTAAGCGAATATACGATAAGCTCTACAGAAATCTATTATATCGTTTAAAATAATACAAAAGGAAACAAAACGATGATAACAAAAAAAAAAAAAAAAGAAAGAAAGAAAGAAAAAGAAAGAGAAATAAAAAATAAATAATCTCAATTATACGTTACAGATATTAATATTTACATAATTTAATTAATAATAAAATAAAATAAAGTAAATTAATACGAAATATAAAATAAAGAAAAAAGAATGTACATATGTTACGTGATAAATTCAAACATGGCCGGACGTTTGATCGATAATATCAAAAATGTCTTCGTGTCCATCTAAAGGCAACGCAAATACGTAATTATTCACTATGCATCGTTTCGATATATTCTATGTATATCTCTGTGTATGTCCGAGACGAAAACGCTGGCAAATGAACTCGTCGATGTCGAAGCACGAAATCCAATTGGGAACAATTAACGAGACTATTGGTGTGTTCTGCTGACAAATATCCGACGACGACGCCAAATTCGACGGTGTGAGCTTCGAGAAAGTTTTACTCCCAGACAGGCCTAATATTGATTGAAATGTCCGCCGAAAGAGTTACTTATAGTCTCGTTTCACGCAATTTTCTATCTAATTTTAAACTGGATCGTTACTCATTCAATAAATTAAAAATAGGAATATAAATGATGTAACTGCATATACCTACAAGAAATTAATATAAATTATTAAGTATTCTTTTTTTTTTATTGATTCAAGGATATTAAATAACGATTGGATAAACGTTTAAAAAAATAAAATAAAATTCATCTAACGATTAATTATTATTTGGAATATATTATTTCTATTGTTTGAGGGTAGTTAAACGTTAGATAATAATTAGACGACTTTAAACTCGTTAAAGGAGAAATGTTTATCTAACGATCAGTTTCTAATTGGAATATCTACAAATGCATAATTGTTTAGAATCGGAATATATATTCTTTTGTACTGTTTAATGATAGTTGAGTGTTAGATGATGATTAGTCGAAATTGTTAAAAAAAGAAAGTTTATTTAACGATTAGCTTTCAATTAGAATATTCTCAAATATGGCGAAATTATATAACTAAAAATTAAGATAATAATTGATTGAAACTCTTGTTATTTAATTATAACGACTATTAAACAGGCAATTAAATATTGAGACTCGTTGGAAAAAAGAATAAAAAAAAAAAAAGAGAGAAAATTATTTTTATTTCTATATCAAAGGAAGAGAACAGATTCAATTCAAGTGATTTGGATAATTTTTGTATACAAAAAAAAAATAATAAAAAGAAAATAAAAAAAAGAACAAATAAAATAAGAAATAGAATGATGTAACAATAATAATAACAACAACAACAACAATAATAGTAATAATAATAAATGAACGAACGCCATCGCGAAAAGTTATCAAATTTTGTTACCTTTGTAAAATTCAACGATTTCACAATTTGATCGTGACTGAAATAAACGATCGTACGAATAGAACGATGTACGATATGCGATAAGGGATGGGAAAGATAACATCGACGGATCACCGTTACGTGGTTTCGATGAATGATAATTTAAAAGAAGATAACAAAAAGAAGCACAGAACGATGAGAATCGATCTAACGAGTCACACGACACGCCGCTCCTTCATGGGAACTTTATCTACGAAAATAATGGACGTACGCTCGAATAAAACTAGAAAAATTGTTGGATTTTTATATTCAATCCTAAGGATCCCTCGTTAAACTTATTAATAAATGTAATAGGGATCAGAAAATTGACGTCGAAATATTTTTCGGAACTTTCTAAAAACGAGAAGAGGAAAGAGAAAAGAAAAAGAAAGAAAATAAAATTCAATTATCGTCGAATAATGCGAAATCGAAAAGAAGCTAAGTTTTAACGAATCAATTCTCGAACGTTGATTCGAGATTTAACGAGTGGGAAAACGTGAGACTTTAAAGGAACGAATAAACGATCGAGTAAACTCGAAAATGGAATAAATACGAGAATCGTTGAACGGATTGCAAATTAATAAATAAACGAAACGTATCGCAGAAGGAAGTTGATTTGATTTATATCTTTAATTGTTTGATCATAGTATGCTATATTTGTATATTATTATACGATTAAATTTTTACGTTAGTTTTCTTTGAAAAAATTAACTTCTCAGAAAAGGTATAACAATCCGAGAGAAATAATTCGCAAAAATATCGTCCGAAAAAAACTATTCATCTTCGAAAACAACAGATGATCCAGAACCAAAAAAAAATGTTTTATTATTATATTTGATACTAACGATCGCTTGTTAAATCTATTGCAAATGGATGAAACAACGTGACGTATCGATCATGAAACTGATCACGAAATATTTTGTTGGTATTTTTAAAGAGAAGAAAGAAGAAAACAAAGAAAAGAATCCAATCGTGTCGAATAATGCGAAATCGGAAAGAAGCTAACTTTTAACGAATCAACTCGAACGTGGATTCGAGATTTAACGAGTGAGAACACGTGAGACTTTAAAGGAACGAATAAACGATCGAATAAACTCGAAAATGGGAATACGAGAATCATTGAACGCATTGCAAATTAATAAATAAACGAAATGTATCAATGAAGAAGAAGAAGAAGAAGAAGAAGAAGAAGTTGATTAAATTTTTATACTTTTCTTTGAAAATTTAAATTTCTTAAAAAAAGTAGAAAAGTCCGAAAAAAATAATAATCACATACGACGAGAAGAGAATTCGAAATTAGCTTAGAAAAGAATTATTCATTCTCGAAAATAATAAACGATGAAATAAAACTAAAAGGAAAAGAAAAAATGCTCGATTTTTATATTCATTTTTGATTCGTATTAAGAATTAATTAACAGCATGATAATAAAATGATAGAATAAATAAAGATAGTGTTGTAATGGATAAGTAAAACTAAGCACAACGTTAAGCACGAATGTTCCTTCTTAAAGAAATGAAATTCCACCGAAAAAAAAAAAAAAAAAAAGAAAAATTAAATAAAAAAGAGAAGAAAACTGAGAGAGAAAGGACAAACGAATTTCAAAGAATAATCTCACAGAAAGATTCGTGAATTAATGCGATGAAAGAAGAAAAAGGAAGAGAAGATGTAAATCGTCAAAAAAAAATAAAAAAATAAAAAATAATGAACGACCGTACGAGCTAATGCAGAAATAATTTTTCAAATCATTCAGTTTCGTTCGTACGATCATCACATTGCAATAAAATGAAACAAAGTATTTATATGATGCACGAAAATTCGCATTAGAAATTTTAGCGAAAGAAACTTTAGCAAAATCTCTCGTAAAAAGAAAAAAAAAAAGAAAGAAAGAAAAAGAAAAAGATAAAGATAAAAAGAAAGAAACGTACGAACGGACATTCAATTCCCGAAAAAAAAAAAACGTAATACGATAAAGGAAAAAAAAAATAATAATAATAATAAAAAAAAGAATTTTCAAAGAATAATCTCACAAAAAGATTATAATCACGACCAAGCCCATCCGATGAAAAAAGAAAAAAAAATGTACATATTTCACGAATTAAAGGGACGAGTTATAAAAAATACGAACGCGATACTAACTCGTTGGAAGGTCTTAAAATTATTTTGCTCGGTAGTATATATCTTGAAATTTTAATTACCTGCACTTGGACATGCATATTCATGTAATCTTTCTCACATGCTGTTCTTGATAAATTCATTTTCATTATATTAGTTTTCTTCCACATCTCTCTCTCTCTCTCTCTCTCTCTCTGTCTCTCCCTCCCTCTGTCTTTCTTTTTAACATCATTACAAATATAACTTTATATAAATTCTAATTCGAGTGGTCCCTTCGATCTAAAGAAAGAAAGACTAAAGAGAAAGAGAGAGAGAGAGAGAGAGAGAGAGAGAGAGAGATAGAGAGGAATGATGATTTTCAAGGACAAAAAAAGTCGTCGTCGGCATAGGACACACTAATTAATGGACATCACAGTAACCTTTCATCATTTTTCATCCTATCTATCCAACCTTAATTAATCTCAAAGAAAGAAGAAAAAAGAGAAGAAGTTTTTTTGTATCGTTGAATTCACGAACGATCCCCACTCTTTCCTTTATTAGTCTCATTACGATCTCTATCGCTTTGTTTACCTGTCATACTAAACTCATTTGTCGATCAACGATAACGTACATTTGTGTAATAATATATACATAAATAATATATATATATATATGTATAATACATATTTACGTATATTGCATATCGTGTTCATTCTTATAAAAACACTGTTCGTGATCAAACCGAAAAAAAGAATTTGTGTTCGTTATATAAAAAATCGATCAAGCTGTAAAAAAAAAAAAATTCCAATTCTAATTCGATTAATTTCTAAAATAATCTATCTATCGATGAATAATTTTATATCGTAGACGATCTTTCTCTTAGATGCATCAAAAACTTTTAAGCTTTCCATTCCGTGATAAGGATACAAAAAGAGAGAAAAAGAGAGACAGAGATAGAGACAGAGACACAGACACAGACACAGAGAGATAGAGAGAGAAAGAGAGAGAGAAAGAGAAGTCTTTAGAAATACAAATTCAAAGAAAAAAAAGAGAGAGATAAAAAAGAAAAAAAAAGGGGGAAAAATGAAAAAGGAGATCGACACGGATCGAGAACACTCGACTGACACGACTCTTGACCCTAAAACCTGCATCGTCCAGGGTCTACGCCGTTCGATGAATCCAACGTCAAGTATCGATTAAAGTTCCGCGGGAAGTGCAGCCTACGACGAATCGTGCAGCCCTAACATACGTGTATATATATATATATATGTACATATATAAATATATGTATGTATGTATGTATGTATATATAGACACACGCGGTCCCGTAAACAACCCAAAGAAATCCCAATAAAAATTGCAAAAAATCTACGTCTCCAATTTTTCAACCAACCAACCAACCAATTCACCCCAGCTGTCACCCCACCCTACCCTACCCTACCCCACCCCTTTCCTTTTCCCTAAAAAAAGAAGCATAGAGTGTTCGAAAAGAATAAATGGATGATAATCGTTTGTAATGCGGCAAGGTCAACGAGCGTTGATTTTCATAGGATATAATAGAATAGAAAAAAAAGGAAGCATTGAAAAAATTCATCCGTAATAATCGCTGAATAACGTTTGTAAGAGAAAATTTGTTGTAGGTATTAGAACGAAAAATGTATCAAGAAAAAAAAAAGAAAAAGAAAAATTACGGAGAAACGAAACAAAATAAAAAGTGTAATAAGAAAAAAAAATGCACTTATTTCATTCTATTACACTCGATTGTGTATAGAAAAGAGACACGCGCACACGTTTGGAGAAACGCACGTACGCACGTAAGTAAGTAAGTAAGTAAGTAAGTAAACGCGCACACACATATACACGCACGCACTCGCACACATGCACGCGATATAAAATGAAAAAAAAAAAAAAAGAAGAAAAGGAGCGAAGAAAAATAAAATGAAATCGAATAAAATAGAACGAAATAAAACAAAGAAATGAAATGAAAAAAAAAAGATATATATATATATATATATAAATAAAATAAAACCATGGACGATTACGATAAACTCTTTAAATGTATATATCTATCTACTAATACTTCACGAATTACTCTGGTTAAATGTTTTCGTAGGGACGATAACTCGTAAATAATTCGTTCGATTACATCCAATCAACGTTACCAATCGCGTTAGTTAATTTTCGCGCGCGTAGATGTAAACTTTCATTCATCGTTTTGAAACGACAGATCGTCCATGCGACGAATAAGTGTTACGCGAGGGTTGCAAAGGCCAACCGTGATCTAAAGTTCAGCCCGTACCGCGGGTCAGGGCGCACTGTCCCTGCTTCCAACGAACGATCATGAGATTTCGAGAAGTTGACACTTGGTGGAGCCACCATCGACCGAGCAGCGGCGCAGCCGAAACGACCCTTTCGAACGATTCTACACCCCCACCCCTCCCACTACCACCTATCTCCCATCTCCCATCTCCCACCTTCCACCACCCACCTTCCACCTCCCATCTCTCGACCCACCACACTATCATTGCTCCAACCTATCTCTCTTCCCTCTTTTATCATTCGTATCACTGATTTCTTCTTTCTCTGTTATTGTTGAAAGGATTAATTTTTTTTTTCTTTTTTTTTTTCATATATATATATATATATATATAAAATACGATCGTCGTGTAAAATACGTATCGTATCTTTACGACTCTTAATGGCTCGAC
Source organism: Vespula vulgaris (assembly GCF_905475345.1). Classification (NCBI taxonomy): domain Eukaryota; kingdom Metazoa; phylum Arthropoda; class Insecta; order Hymenoptera; family Vespidae; genus Vespula; species Vespula vulgaris. The sequence continues at coordinate 1,633,626 of NC_066596.1, read as the reverse complement.
GTTGTTTCGTTGTAATGTTCTAAAATTTTCTTTCTGATTTCATCGAATTTCCATTCGCGATGTCGACCAACTGTGAAATAAATTATCATGGGTAGTGGTGTTTATTTGGAAATAAGAATAATCATACGGAATGGATTTATTGTGTTAAGTGAATGTCCAACGAAGATTGGAACGTTCGTTATTTACGTTCGATGATATTTTCATGATAACTCGGTTTTGGTTCAATTTTCTTTTGGAAATTTGTATTATTTTTTGTCTTTGTCAGATCGTGGTTTATCGTTTATGATAAATTTAAGAACGAGATTATCGGAATGTGGGAATATTTAAAAAAAATAAGGAATTAAGAATAGAAATTAATCCTTGAATGCATGCGATCGGAGAATTACAATGTATTAATAAATTTGTAATATCATTTAATTGTACATTGTAAATGTCATATATGTAATTATTGTATCTAGGAATCATGACAATGTCGTTCGTTTGTTATTTATGCTAATTTCTGTTTCTTCAAAAATATCAACAAAGAGAAATGAAGAAAACAAAGAAATATCATGCATTAAAGGATCATAATGGCGAAGATTTTGCATAAATTATTTTTGTAGCAAAGAAAGTCCTTACATTTCAAATATTTCATTAAATCTTTCGAGTTATTTAACTTCCTCTGATTTAATATTTACTTACAATAGTCAGTCAGTCAATCGATAATTTTTAATTCGAAGATTTCGTATATATCCCGTTTTCTTCCTTTTTTTTTTATTTTTTCAAAAATTCAACATCCTTCGACGTGACTTTCGTACTAACTTATATTCAAAAAAAAAAAAAAAAAAAAAGAGTACTTTTACGACAGAAAATAATTCACATTTATGACTAATAATAAAAGAGTGATTCAATTTTTTTTTTTTTTTGTTATCCAACTCCACAATTGTTTATCGAAAAGAAAATCTTCGCATTTTCTACTGAAAGATTATGTCTTTTCACGTAGATGCACAAATCCTTGAAAGAATACGAATAAAAAGAAGAAGTAGTAGAAGTAGCAGTAGAAGTAGAAGAAGATGAAAAGGAAAAAGGAAAAAGCCGTAATATCGCTCTCAGGGGAAATCGTAGTCGTCGACCATCTACTATGGCACTGTTCGAATCCTCTTACGGTAAATGACCGAGCATTGAACGAGAGAGAGATAGCTATAAACGTGTGTTGAACGAGAGAACGAAATGACCATATACGTTCAAAGTTACTTGAGAATTATTAAACATTTATTTATTATACTTTTTTTTTTTTTTTTTTTTTTTTAATCGAAACAATCATGTTATTGAGTCACGTAACGACGTTACTTGAAAATTATTAAACAGTTATTTATTATATTTTTTTTCTGTTTCTTTCTCTCTCTCTTTTTTTTTTTTTTTTTTTTTTAATTGAAACAATCACGTTAGATATCACGATCAGATTATTACTAACAAATTTCAGTAATTTAATAATATCCAATAACATTTATACGAATAATCACATTTAATCACATTTAAACGTCTTTGATGCAAACGATAAAAAAAGAAACAAACGAGTATATCTAATCTCAATATGACAATTTATAGAAATGATTTTTCATATGTAATGTAAAATTATATTAACACGCAACTAATCTTAAAATTGTCATCTATGATCTAAAAAATGGAGATTATTATAAAATACGATTGTAATAATGATGATAATGGTAATGAGAATGATAATAGTTAAAGAAATATATTCTTATATCTAAAAAAAAAACTGAAATTAATGCACAACTAATCATCTCAATCGAAGTCGATCGAAATCGCTGTAAAATACAATAATAATATTAAAAAAAAAAAAAAAAAAGAAAAGAAAAAGCAGAAGAAGTGAAAGAATAATTTCTTATATCCAATAATGGCGGTCGTTATATATATACCAAAACTTCAAAATAACATACGACTCGTCATTGAAACGATTTCCTTTAACAAACCTCAAAATGACAGACAATTCTCGTTATTGAAACGATTTCCAACGATTAACCTCGAAATGACAACTCATTACAGATAATGATTTCCTATACCTAATCAGAAAATGATGATTCATTGGTGGAATCATTTCCTAACGCTTAATCTCAAAATGAGATACAAACGCGTCACAGAATGTTCTTTTTTTTTATTATTAATTCTTAAACTTAAAACGTAAAATTTCCTGAAGAAATGATTTTTTAGAATAAATACGTAATTTTGGATGATTCAAAATTCAATTAATTTTCAAAAATTGATGGCTCATAATGAAATCAAAAAGAGATATAAATAAATGTTCGATTCACCTACAAAAAACTACGATATAATATACATATATATATATATACTTTTTTAATTCATATATATATATATAAGTCATTGATGGTTGGACGAATGAATAGAGTCTTGTCGAGAGACTCGATAAATGTGAATCTAGTCGCAAAAGTCGACTTTCTCTTCGAGAAGAAAAAGAAAAGGAAAAATCGAAAATTACGATATGGCGATTTATCGGCACCCTTCCAAAAGTACGATCAAAAGTAGGAGTACGCTGATCGGATTACTTTTTCTATCCTACGAAACGATATTGAAGCTAATAAACAGCTATGTTCGAGCTTATCGATAGAGACAAGTTAACGATATTCGAGTCGATCGCATGACTGGTTTCTGTAATACCATTCTATATCCTTTTTCATAATATCAACTGCAATTTCGTATTATATATTAGATGTCACTTATAACGGGTCCTACGTCTACATTGAAAATTATTTTTTCATCGTCGGTTGTATTTTATTTGTTCTCTTTTTCACTTTTCCAACACATTTTGAAATATAAGTGTAGTCAATCGTATTTCATTGACGATAACATTGTTAATGAAAATCAATTTTATTTAATCGATAATTTAGATTTATATCGAAAATTAATTAATCATTTTTGCGTTGTATGTTTCTTTTTGGATATATAAAAATATTATAGATTTCATCGACTATGAGATTCTCTAAAACGATAGATTTTATTTATTCGATTAGTCGTATATACGCATTGAAAGTTATTTAATAATTTTCTTTTTCAATGCTTCTTGAAAACATTATATTTGGACGATGATAAAATTCAATTTTAGTTTAAAAATCAAATATCTCGTAAACTAATAATTTTTAGATATACACGAGTTATTACTACTTTTTTTTCTTTTTTCTTTTTATATATATATATAGAGAACGCCGAGCTGCATCGACTAATTCATTAAAAAAACGTATGATCCTATTTAAAAAAAAAAAAGAAAAAGAAGAAAAAAATCAGTTGACCTTTACACAACTTTTACCCGTCTATTTAAAAAATGAAAAAAAAAAGGAATAAAAACAGAAAGAAATAAAAAATAAATTTGCTTTACTCGAAATAAAATATTTGATATAAGATATTAAAATAATCGTTAAGCATTGTACATATATATATATATATATATATATATATATATATATTTGTTTTATACTTTTAGTAAATATATTCAATTATTACTGAAAGCATTTTTCATTATTAATCGCTTAGAAGATCTAAAACAAGAGTTACGCAAACTTCTCTGTAGATGGTACCATGTTGAAACTACCTTTCGATTAAGCCCTTTCGAACAACCTCCATGTTACGAGCTAAGAGATTATGGATATTCGGTGAAAGCATTACGAAACCGCAACCTCCAACAACTTAGTTCGATCGTCTTATCTCTTCTATAGCTAAATAATATTTTTTATATAATTTAATCGATCGCGTTTATATATTAATCTGATGCACGTTTGATTGATTGATTGATTGATTGATTGATTGATTTATTTATTTTTCCATGATTATTAAATGGGATTATCAACTTAATTAAATTCTATAGATCGTTAACATTATTTATATTATTAATATTATATTATTTTATTTATTATTATACATATGTTTTGTATTACACGAAATCGATACAATGTTATTAATTGTTATAAGTAATGCAATGATAAAACACAGTGATAGTATTTTTATTTTATATATAATTAATATACTCTCTCTATCTCTATTATTTTCTTACAAAATATTAATACAATTTGTTTTTAATTGTTAACTAATTTTTTTTCTTAAATAACTATTATAAAAGAATATATTAATACTATTTATATTAATACTATTCATACCATATATCTTGTATTATCGTATTACATTAATTATAATTGTAACATTAATAAGTAATACCAACAGATAATGAATTAGTTCGTAATAAATGAAAATAATAATAACTTTTAATCGTGGAAATAATCCAAAATGGGAATACGAAAACTGAAAAAAAAAAAGAAGAAAAAAGACAATGAAAGAACGAAAAGAAATAAAAAAAAAAAAAAAGAAAAAAGAAATATCTATAACGTCGTTAAAAATAAAAAGTTACCTTACGAACGAAGTGAGCAGCTGGCGTTGAAAAAAATGAATAACAAAACATTATTCAAAAAAGAAGAAAAAAAGAAAAGGAAGAAAAGAAAAGAAAAGAACGAGTACAATGAAAAACTTAAAAAGTCAGTGTCACGATCACTGTGTCGAGTAGTCTTGATCGAGCCAGAATCTCTGTCCTTGCTCTTTTCTCAAGGCCTTGGCTTTTCTCACAAACCGGAAGTACATGGAACCCGAAAGTATACTCGTTCTTCCGCAAGTGAAAGATAAGTTCAATGTAGCTCTAGTTTTTGGTTGATCGTTAAATGGGATTCTAGGAAGACGATAGTTGGCAACGTTACGAGTTCTTTGCTTCTTTTATCATTTCATCCTTTTTTTTTTTTTTTACTTATTTCTCGACTATCTTTCGTATAAAATCTTAAAATCGAAATCATAATACAGATATTGAAATTTGTCAAAAACTTTTTGTTGATATTTTCTTTAGGTAAAAAGGTTTTGACGTTTTGAATAAAAATTTTATCCTTAACGTAACAGTTCATAGTGATCAATTTTTATAAATAATTTAGATATTATAAATTTTAAGAGAAGAGAAAGAGAGACAGAGAGGGAGAGAGATGTTAATTTTTAATCAAAATTATATTATCGTTTAAAGGAAACTTGGGTTGTTGGGTATATACTATTATTTGAAGATTTATAAGTTCCGGGATCGTTTTTGAAATTAACACAAAAAATACAAATTTTCTCTTCCTCATAAATTTAATTATTTTCTAGGTAATACAAATTCTTGTAAACTCTTAAGAAGGAGGATTATCAATAAAATCTAAAATATTAATCTCTTATTAAAAAGAAGTTTACGAACGACTGTATTTTTTTTTAAGTACAAGTTTACAACGAAAAAATGCAAACATTATTTCAAGAAAGAGAAGAAAAAAAAAAAGGAAAGAATGAAAGAAAAAGGAAAAAAAACTTCATAAATCTTAATACTTCATAAATAATCAAAAGGTTATAAACATAAAAGAATAAGATCCGAATATCATTTGAAGTATTGTTTTCTTTATATAAAAAGAAGTTTTTAGATTCTGGTGTTTTCAGAATAACACAAGAAATGCAAATTTTATTCATAAAAACCTTTCGTAAATCTCAATCCATCATACGTAATCAAAATATTGTAAATCCAAAATAGAGAAACACATCGATCTCGAAAAAAATATCATATATAATTAAAAATCATATAAAAAATTATATATTTTATTATACTTTTATATATTAAAAATAATATATATATATGCATTAAAAATACCACTAATTTTAAAAACATATATATATATATATATTTATATACATTTATTATACGAATCTCTGGATATAGAAATAAAAAAGATAACAATAAAAAAAATACAAAAAATATTAAATAAAAAAAGATACATACATAAACATACACATTTATACATACCAAAAAAAAAACAGAAACAACAACAACAATAATAACAATAATAATAATAATAATAATAATAACAAAAAATCATAAAATATAAAATTTAATAAACAATCCATATCAGACTAAATAAAGTCAAATAAAAATAAATATGGAAATACTTTCGTAAGGATTTCTATTCGTACTTTTCGAAAATAACGTTAAACGCAAAGAAAAATAAAAAAGAAAATAAAAAAGAAAATTAAAAAAAAGAAAGAAAGAAAAAAAAACGAAAAGCGCATCGTCAGCAGTTGCAGCTTATTTTTTGTTTTCGTTTTTGTTTTGATCTTTCTTTCTTTGATCCTTCTTTTTTTCTCTTTTTTTTTTTTTCTTTTCAACCTTCCCATATTTCTTTCTCTATCTTATTTTTCTCTCGCGTTCCCACCCTTAGCCGATTAGCCTCGCCATTGGCAAAGTCAGCGAGACGGCTTACAACGACGAAATGAGGGTCACGCGTGTATAATCGATGCCGCGACATGCAACGCCTTCCCCCACCACTAATACCGTGCAATGCGACCTCCGCACGCTCGACCTTGACGACTTTGCACGGAGAAACGCGACGAAGTACCGAGATAACACGACTATCGCCGAATACCCTGTTCCAAATCGGAAGCGCTACCACCCTCGAAAGAGTTTTCCCATCTACTTTACTTTTCTCAGCATTTTCACTTTTTCGTTCTTTCTTTCTTTCTTTCTTTCTTTCTTTCTTTCTTTTTCTTTCTTTTTTTTTCTTTTTTCTTTTTTCTTCTTCTCTTTCGAATTTCACTTTGACGCATACATTTTTCCTTTTTCTTTGATTCTTTTTTTTTTTCAATTATTTATTGTACGCTATTCTTCTTTAATTTTCATTAACGAAAGTTACCGACGTGCGTGTTATGTCTCCTGTTGCTTTGTTTTTTCTTTTCTTTTCTTTTCTTTTCCTTTTCTTTCTTTCTTTCTTTCTTTCTTTTTTTTTTTTTTTTCTTTGGTTATGTTCGTCTGCTTTTTGTTTGCTTTGGTTGCAATTTTAATTTGCAAGTTAACAAGAGAAGATACTACCATCTCTCTTCCTCCTTTCACTCCTTCATCTCCCTCTTACTCTTCGATGTTTTAATAAAAAGGAAAAGAAATTAGAGGTCGCTCGGAGAAAAATTTAAGATTTATGTAAATCGGAGTAAACCAAATAGAGGTTAAGTGTTAAAGGAGATGATACGTTAAAGTCGTTGATCGAACTTTTTTATTATTGCGAAAGGATAATAAAATTTTCTATGATTCATCGGCTTGTCTTTCAAATTTTTGATTAATTTCGATTTTTTCTTTTTCTTTTTTTTTTTTTTTTTACGATTATCACGAAATTATTTTCGTGGAAACATTTTTTTGAACTCGCGATAACAATACGATTCGATTATTTCACTTAATTGTAAAATCGTAATTTCACTTAAATTTAAAATCGTTTGAGTATACGTAACGTGTGTTATATAAAAAAGAAAAGAAAAAGAAAAAAGAAAAAAGAAAAGAACAACTAAGAAAGTTTATTCCGATTTAATAATTCAATTCGAACTATAAATCTTAGGTTATGCTTAGGTTAAGAATTTTTCTAAACGAGATGCATCGGATTAATTCATCAATTTAATCGAACGAGATTTAAACGATACATTGACGAATGTTTCTAATCAATTCCATTTTATATCTATTTATCGGATCATTGACTAACGCATTATGTAATGCGAATTTGATCAGTGCTATCATCGACTCAGAAAATTTATCCGATCATACGCAGAATGATTGTTCAAATTATACTAAATAGAAACTAATAAAAAGAGTTCGTAACATTTTTGGAAGTTGCAAAAGAGAGAGAGAGAGAGAGAGAAAAAAATGAATTTTGTATTCGGTATCAAAAATTCTTCGACGTGTGAAAATTTTAATTAGAAACATACATTCGATTATATAGGTTAAGTTTGATTTTCAATATTTCGATGTGGGCGTCATGTACATGTCCAAAAGGGAATATATATATGTATACATATGCCAGTTACACAGTGTCGATCGATCCCTCAAATACATTTAGCCGACAAGCGAGATCGAAATTACAATTGATCCTATTAATTACAGAGGCTTTAGTTAAACCTCTCTCCATCTCATAGACAGATCATTTTCTCTCTCTCCCTCTCTCTCCCTCTCTCTCTCTTTCTCTCTCTCTCTCTCTTGAAGAACGTTAATTAGTATACTATTTCGAGCTCTTTGACGAGTAATGGTCGTGATGTAAACGAAGATCATATTCCAATGTAAAATCAATGTAGATATAACTAATAATTTAATATTATACGATTATAGACAATCAAATAGAATAAAAATTGATATATTTAGTGATACTTACAGTCCTTAACACGTTGTTGGTTTTGATAAAAGGAAAAAATAAAAGGAAGAAAAAACAAAACATGTTGACGATAACGAAACGAACACGAGCTTCTGTAAATGTAGACTAAAAAACTTCTTCGGAATTCACCGTATGTATGTAACTGAAACATTTTTACCGACGTCCACGCGGTTGTTCTGTTTTATCATAAAACTCGGTTGGTAATAGTATAATATCAATGAGTGTCGTTACTAAAGACTTAAATATATCGATTATTATAAATTTAAAAGAAAGTACTACCGATAAAATATTTATTCCTATAATATACATGTTTCTACCTATTACAATATTCAACACTTTTCGAAATAAGAAGTAACATTAACGAAAGTATATCTTAGCTTAAACCAAGGCGCCATCTTATTCGGTGAAAGAATGAAAAAAAAATAAATGGATGACTCGATCGATAAATTAAATAACACGATTTAACAATAACACTCGTAATTGTATCAAATTCAATTGATTCTAATCTGGTATAATTCCGTCTCGTTATTTAATCATTACGATAACATTTAATTGTATTTCCATTCACGATTTTTCAAATGATTATCGATTAAACGATTAAATCATATCGATATTATATTAATACAATACGTATACAATATATACATATATATATATATCTTTTTTTGTAATATATATATATATATATATTACATAAAAAATTCATATCTCTTTACTTAACATACAAATAATCTTTATCCAAAAAGTTATCTTATATTAAGTCGCACATAATTATTCCGAAGAAACGATTTAAATTCTAATTACCATTAATTTCCGCCAAGTGGCGTCTCGATAGTGAATAGTAAACGTCAACGAACTAACAAGGGGGCGACAATAGTCGTCGCCTACCGTTATCCACTGGGTTCATTGCACCGCCAGAGGTCGTTACGGTGTTCGAAGCACTGAAAAAAAAAAGAAAGAAAAAGAAAAGAAAAATAGAAAGGGAAAAAGAGAAGAAAAGAGAAGAAAAGGAAAGAAAGGAAAAGAAAAAACAGAAACAGATGAAGAGAAGGGGTAGAAGTAGGAGAAGGACAGAAGATACGTGTATAAGTCGAGCAAAGCGTGTTCCGGCACGGCCAGTCTTAGGCCATACGAGCAACGACTCGGATCGTGGTGTTGTTGCTTCATTCGCGTTTTTCCCTCTTTATTTTTAATCCAACGACATAATAATAATAATAATAATAATAATAATAATAATAACAGTAATAATAATAATAATAATAATACGAGAGTTTCTAGATCTCACTTTTTTCTCGTACGTTTAAAATAGGATCAACGAAGTGAAAAAATAATAATACTAATAATAATAATAATAATAAAAACAAGAGCATAATAATAAATATCGATATTAATATCAATATTAATATATCCTTTTTTTTCTCATTTAATATCTCTCCAAACGAGATTAATAAGAGAAAAAGGTGGAATTGTTGAAGAGTAAGAAAGATAGATAGAAGTATAGATTAGATAAAAAGAGAGTAAGAAAGAGAAAGAGAGAAGTGAAGCCGGTAGTAATTGGCGATACGCGCCAAGAAGAAGAGAGTTATCGATCGACCGATTCGCGCGACCTCGTCGGCATGCAACGTCAGGAGAGAGCGGCTAATCGCCTTTACTCTACGACGGTTTTACGTTGAAAGAGAGAAACAGAGAAAAAGAGAGAAAGAGAGAGAGAGAGAGAGAGAGACAGATAGATAGATAGACGGACAGACAGACATAGACTGAGAAAGAGAAAGAGAGAGAAAAGATAAATAAAAGAAGAAAATATATAGAAATAACGTACGTAGAACTGGAGAAAGGTAAAAGATATAACCTAAGAGTGTAAGAAAGAAATAGAGTACTGTGACGAAGACAAAAAGAAAAGAAAGAAAAGAACGAAAGAGATACAGGTAAACGTGGAAAACAAGAGTTCGGAGAATCTAATAGATACGAGAGAAAGAGAGAAGGAAAATAAAACAAACGTACTACTTACTTACGCGTGAGCAAACGAACGACGAAAGAACGATCGACGTACGAACGAACGACGTACATCATACATACATACATACATACATACATACATATGTACATATAAATCGAGTCGAATCACCAATTCAAGTCAAATCAAATCGAATCAGATTTACTATCATACTTTTTCCAATCCCATTTATATTTATTTTTTATAATAATAATATACATAAACAAGAGAACAAAGAGAGTAAAAATATAATATACAGGTTATTTCTAGTTTTAACCAAATTTTACACGCACGCGCTTTAATACATTATTCTCTCTCTCTCTCTCTCTCTCTCTCTCTCTCTCTTTTACTCTTTCTCTCTCTCTCTCCCTCTCTCTCACTCTTTCTTTCTTTTGTTTTTCTTCATTTTTTTCGTCTTCTTCTTTTTCTTTCTTTTTTCTTTTCTTTCTTTTCTTCCTAACGGAACCCACCGGAAGAAAATCGTGGTAGCAGTTCGTGAGCGATGCGTAAACGAGTTCGACACGAGTGAAGAGATTATTCGTATCGTTCTCTCGGTTTCTTTTTCTCTCTTTCTCTCTTTACATCTATCTGTCTCTCTCATTCTCATACGTTAGCTCCATTCTTCTCTTTTTCGTACCGAAGAAGCACGAATGAGTCCGATGGTACTTCGCCAAAATCCGATGGCATCGCGCCATTGACGACCAGCCGTTGTCGCGTCGTCGTCGTCGTCGTCATCTTCGTCGTCGTCTTCATCGTCTTCGTTGTCATCGTCGTCGTCGTACGTTTTATCGAGCTTTACACCCACGCACGTCGCATGTCATTTCTTCCGATTGTTTTCATTCCTTTTCTAACTCTATCTCTGTCTCTTTCTCTCTCTTCTTTTCTTTCAAACGTCTTTCTTTTTACCCTTAACCTAACCTAACTTTATTTTTGTATATACATATATATATATAAATATACGTGTGTGCGTGTATGTATGTATGTATATATGTATATATATATATATATATATAGGGATATATATTTTTATAGAACGTGAATAGATCGTGTGTCTATTCGAGTTAAGCAAAAGTGAGGTTAAGTTTTCCCTTTCTTATCTTTCTCGTGCGTAATATAATGTTATATATAACATATCTATACGTACACATGTATATACATATGTAGTTGTATATATATATATATATATTGAGTTATAAGTTTAGTCGTTCGTTCTGTCACGAAAATTCATCTATATCTCTCTCTCTCTTTCTCTTTTACTCTCTCCTTCCTTCTTTCTCTCTTTCTCTCTCTCTCTCTTTCTCTCTCTTTCTCTTTCTCCATCTTTCTTTTACTCTATCTTTTGTTTTTTTTTCATACTTTATCTCTTTCTAACGCTCTTAACGTGACGTCGTTTCTCCTGGTCGAACTCGCGCGTGTGTTCACATTGTGTTCTTTTTCTTTGGTGGTGCGTGATAAAGAATAAGAAGAAGAATAAAAAAAAGAAGAAGAAGAAAAGGTGGAGGAGGAGAAGGAGGAAAGATAACATCATCCTGAGACGAAACGAGATGACGGCAATGTTGGTTTCCGTCGCGGAATTGTCGAACATTTTCTCCGTCCTTGCTGTACTAATATGTTTCTGTGGTGTCTTCTTATTTATCATGAGGTAAGTATTTATATATATATATATAGATATAGATATCTTTATGTAATTGTTATTTACATATTTCTTTCTTTCTTTTTTTTTTTTTATCATTTATATCTCGTTCGTCAGGCACACGTACACGCACGTACACAATTCATGTTTTATATATATATGCATACATGTAAGAAGGGAAGATATATATATTATGTATGTATGTAATGTATATATTTCAAAAATAAAATATAGTATATTATATATTATATATTCTAAACATTTTTAATATGTAATATATATAATATGTTATATGTATTTATATACATACACAAAAGTTATAGATAGGTTAAGGAAAAAAAGGAAAAAAAAATAGAGAAAAAAACGTGTGGTCTGTTGTTACGTGGGTGTATTATATATATATAAATAGATACTATTTACATAGATGTATTTTTTTTTCTATGTTTTTTTTTTTGTTTCTTCGTAAATATATCGGAATCTAATAATTCTGAGTCACTTTAGTGATTTGAAAAATATTTGTTAAAGGCAGATACACGTGTCACGCAGATATAAGCACACAAAAGTATGATTAAATATCAGTCGCGGTCAAGAGTCGATGATTATACATCGATCTTTCGAATATCGATATTATAGAATTATCTTTTCCTATATTGAATACATTGCTTTATTACTACTATCTTCAAAAATTGCATATTAAACGATCCATGTGTAATTATATTTTTAAATTTCCCGCTTCTAAAAAATTCTTCGCTTTTTTGTTTATCCGTTTGTTCGTTTTTGTTTCGTCGAATCGAATGATCTCGGAAGTAAAACGAATTTCTTGAAGGTTAACTTTTCATTATTGTCCTTCTTAAAGAATGAAAAATATAAATAAATAAAGAAAGAAAGAAAGAAAAAAAGAAAGAAAATGATTTTTTGTCTCTTCTTTTTTCTTTCCGGATCTTGTGAAATATTTTGCTTTTTGTTAAGAAAAAGATTATTATTGTTATTATTATTTTTATTACATAGTTATTATGCAACGCAATGAAGTAATATACAAATTACAAGCTCGAGATTGGTCACTGATAAATGCTTACGTTTACGCATACGCACGCACACCCAAAAATCTTCACCGGTATAATTTGTAGTCATTTAACGTATCGGACATCCTAACCTCAAAATCTTACTTTGTAGTCTCTCGTCGAACTTGTCTTCATTTTTTTTTTTTTATCTTCTCACCCTATCTCATTTGATTATTTCAAATAATCTTTATCAAGAGATATTGACGCTTATTTTAACAATTAATTGTTATAATGACCAATTCGTTAGAAAATATTTTTTAAATCATTGCCATTCGTCATGAATATACATAAAACATTAATAAAAATCATAATGATCATATTGGGAATTTCTGAATTCGCATATTTAAGTCTACATTTAGAATGACTCACTCATTGATTTTTTGACGATATTTTTATAGCATTTATAATTGATTTATTGGTAGCATTAAAGAGAGAGAGAGAGAAGAAAACATGAAATATCGTTAAAAAGAAAAAGAAAAAAAAAACAAGTTAGAAGTCGTCAGTTCGTAAGAATTCATTTGAAATGATTTATTTATTTACTTTCTCTTATGATATATATTTCGTTATGATGTAAATTATAATATCAATCTTCAATAAGTAATATATATATATATATATAATCTATTGAAAATATGAGAAAAAAAGAAAAAAGCAAAACGAAAAGAATTACTGTTATTAAAATCATTTAATTAATTAAATATTATTATTATTATTATTATTATTATTATTATTATTATCATTAATTATATATAGAATCAATTATAAATGAATATATATACGTGTAATATATAGAAAAAATTAAAATAGATCCGTTGTATTTAAAAATATTGAGAAAAGGAAAAGAAGAAAAAGAAAAAATAATGGAACAAAAGAAATCGTTGTAAAAATGATGTTGACAAATCTGTGTTATTTCAGACGAATTCATTAAGAATGATTTGTTTTAAAGACGTGTATAAAAGGAGAAACATATTGCATACATATTTCTCTCTCTATCTCTTATTTTCATTTAACAATGTATTGTTACAATATAAATTATAACATCAATTTTCAATAAATTGTATAATGTACTTATATAATGTATATTACATAACGTAATTATATTATATAATCAATTATTATATATAATACTTGTTAATTATTATATATAGTTATTATATATATATATATATATAATCAATTATATATAAAAGATCATCTAATTTTATACTGAAAAAAAAAAGAGAAGAACGAATTAAACGAAAGACAGCAAATCATTGTAAAAATAAACTTGCGAACAAATCTATGTTAGCTCGGACGAATTCATTAAAGATGATTTGTTCTCGAGACATGCGTTAGATAAAAAAACACGTATATATCGCGTTATGTATGTGTATATATATATATATTTCTTTTTCTCTCTCTTTCTCTATCTATCTGTTTCTCTCTCTCTCTCTCTCTCTCTCTCTCTCTCTCTCTCTCTCTCTCTCTCTCTCTCTCTCTTTTTCATTCTTTCATTCTGATCTTGATTAAACAATCTTCTTTATCATACTACTTTCTACGTTACATTTTCTTCGATACTATACTGCTTGCAATATGCAAACGTCATCCTCTTCTCTTTATTTTTCTTCGTCCATAGTTCTCGTCGTTGTCATTCTTGTCGTTGATGACAAGAATGTCGACGATGTCAAAGTTGCGAGATGAAAATCAATATCGGTATCATTTGTATGGAAATATTGAAAAAATAGGGTTGAAAATTAAAAGAGAAAAGAAAAGAAGAAGGACACCTAATTGAACTGTTATTGTATTTTTGTTATCGAATTGTTTTTTTTTATGTATATATATATGTGTGTGTGTTAAATATGTTCTCTCTCTCTCTCCCTCTCTCTCTCCCCTTCCTATCTGATATATTTTTACGATAATTAGATTAAATAGAGAAAAGAAAGAAAGCAATTGAGGGTATTCTGAAGGATTTTTTTAAAGGATTTATGTTAGCAATCTAACTATCACATTTTCTCTCTCTCTCTCTCTCTCTCTCTTTCTCTCTCTCTTTCTCTTTCTCTTTTTCTGTCTTATATTTTTACGATAATTAAATTAAACAGAGAAGAGAAAAAAGCAATTGAAGATATTCTTAAGGATTTTTTTAAAGGATTTATCTTAGCAATCTAACTGTCATATTTTCTCTCTCTCTCTCTCTCTCTCTCTCTCTCTCTCTCTCTCTCTCTCTCTCTCTCTGTCTCTCTCTCTCTCTTATACTTTTTTACGAGATAATTAGATCAGGAGAAGAGCAAAAAAACAATAGAGGATGTTTTAAAGGATTTATATTAGCAATCTAACTGTCATATCTCTCTCTCTCTCTCTCTCTCTCTCTCTCTCTCTCTCTCTCTCTCTCTCTCTCTCTCTCTCTCTCTCTTTCTGTGTCTATCTTTATCTTTATCTATCTCTTTGACATATTTAAGATTTTCTCGAATGATGAAGTCACTTTCATGAAGTAAATTCACAAGAACGCGTCTTGAAAGTAGGTAAGTCGAAAGCGCGTTTTGCAGATACATACTTATATGTGTATATATATATATGTATACATGTAGTATATATATATATATAACATATATATATATATTTGTAAATCATAAAACTATATGTTTGCTATGTAAAATTTTTAGTTGCCTAGCTGTTAAGTTTGTTTTTCTCTGATAAAAATGATTGTTTCACACGTTTTGAAAAAAAAATAGTAATAATTATTACTATCATCATTATCATTATCATGATCATCATCATCATCATCATCATCATCATCATTATTATTATTATTTCAATGACATACTCTAAAATGTACTCGAATGAATGATTATTTCGTATTTATTATTTCATTTAATCCTCTCACATATATGTGAAAAAGAAAAATAGATAATATAAATGTCGTGATAACAGTATTCCTTTGGTCTTTAAAATTGTGAAAAACAACACGCCTACAAAGTAAATATTACATAAAAATTGATATCAAATAGATTAGAAACAGACGTCAATTCTATTTAAAAATGATAATTATACACGAATGTAATATCAACAAAACAACATAGTAATGATAATTTTTGTGAAAAAAGAGTTTCATAAAAAATAAATTTCCTATTAATTTAATTTCCTTATTTTTTCTTTTTTTAAATATATATATATATATATATATATATATATATATATATCGTTGAAAGAAAAAAAAAATAACAACCTTCATATGTCCTATATGTATTTTCCTATATATTAATAATTTCCTATAAACTAATTACATCAAATTATACACCCCCACTTTACACCGCACCATCTCGTCGTTAATATTAATTCAACTTTTATAGGAAACATTTATCATTAAAATCATTAATTATGCGATAATCGAAATGAATTTTCAATTACGTACATCACTCTATACGGATCCTCATTTCTTAATGATTTTTAGGATTTTATTTCTTTTTTTCTTTACTTTTTCTTTCTTTCTTTTTTTTTCTTTTTTTTTTCTTTTTTTCTTTTCTTTCATATTTTTTATTCGAGTATGAATATTATGACATAATACCTACGTCAATTCCTTTTCATAATTACGTTCAATAAATTAGATTCACGGAGATTAATTGATATAATTAATTCTGATTTAATGATCAAAAGAAAGATGGATAAACATATTAATAAAATCTAATATTCAAATATTTTTTTTCTATTTCTTTATTTTTTGTTTTTTTCAGTGGTTAGCTATATTAAAAGCTTACCTCTTTAATATGTTTTACGGTTTTTTCTTTCTTTTTTTTAACGAATACAAACTTACACGTGCGCATTCATTAATTTTTAAAATCTTGCCATTAGCATTTCATTTATATTAAAATACAGTGGTTATCAATCTGAAATTATTTATACGAATACTGAAATTATTCAAAAATTACTCTTACGACCTTTTCTTTTTCTTTATTTTTTCTATTTCTGTTGATTATATTAATTTATGCAGAAAGATAATAAAATTTTATTTTATTTTTTGTTTATAAATTAAAGTATAAAGAAAATATATATATTATCATTTTTATATTTTTTTAGTATTAT
The DNA here is from genome assembly GCF_905475345.1 of Vespula vulgaris. NCBI lineage: Eukaryota > Metazoa > Arthropoda > Insecta > Hymenoptera > Vespidae > Vespula > Vespula vulgaris. The sequence goes on along the minus strand of NC_066596.1, from coordinate 1,616,637 downwards.
TATTATTATTATTATTGTTATTATTATATCATGTATCATAGATTGTTTTGTTTACAATATTCTTATTATTTTTTTTTTTTTTTTAATAATATTTATTATCGAAAATAGAAAGAAAAATAGAGGTAAGACATACTTACGAGCATCCATATGTACAAGTCGTTTCAAAATAATTAATAATAATCTGAGCTTCGTAACTACATGAATTACCAACGAATTATATTTTCTTTTGCATTTTTCAACATGAATATAAATATTTATAAATATTATTTTCTATTTAAAACAAATATTAAAAATAGAAATAGAAAAGATACAAATATAGTTTCCTATTTGTTACTAATTAATAAAAAATGAACAAAGAAATAATAATAATAATAATAATAATAATTAAAATTCCTTGATAATTCATGAAATCGCAAACTCTAAAATTATTGATCAATTATTTTGGATGACCCTGTTTTATATATATATATATATATATATATATATATATATATATATATATGTACACATTTTCGCTACTTTTTATGATGGAAGATAATTTCTGGACAAGAATATATTTCACTGGAAAAGATTAATGTACTGGAAATAAAAATCTCTACGTGAATGACACATTTTCTAAGATATGTATGTCGTTGGAGTTTTTTTTTTTCTGTTTTCTTTTTCTTTCTTTTTTTTTTTTTTCTTTCCTTTTGCTTTTAATGGAACTTGATTTTGTTGCTTTCACGAATATTATAAAAGCAGGTCAAGGTAAATTCAAACCTCTATAAATTTCTCCTATTGTGAATTATTAAGGGAAAAAAAAAATTAAAAGAAAGAATTGACAAATCATCTTTCGAATTTCATATTTACCGTCAACCCATTTATGCTACTGTTTGTTAATGAGATATTCAATTTAATATTGTAATAGCAATGTTAAATATATATATGCAATTATTTAATGAACTTCCGTAGAAATGATTGTAATATTTTAAATTTAATATTTCGAGATTATTATCGTGACATTAAAAACTAAATATTTGGATAAATTTTTTAGTTGACGATATAACGATACGTTGTGACGATGTACATTCGAAAAAATAGTTGTTCTTTTTTTTTCTTTTTGTTAAATGAATAAATATTAAAATTAAATTTTTTTTTTATCGATAATCTTGAAAGAAGTTGTCGTATTTACCATTCCCAGTAATCGCAATATAAAATGACGTTAAGTGTATTTTAAATCCGCTCAGGATTTGTCTCTGTAAATTTTGTACGAAAGAGAGAATTTCAAATTCTATTAAAAAATAATTAAATAAATAAAAATAAAAAAAACATTATCGATAACTTTTGTAATTCATAACAAATACTTCGTACTCTACTAGATGAACATTAATTAAATAAATTACTAGATAAATGTTGTATTAAGACAATGCAAAGAAAATCTATTTCTCTTAAAAAATTTTATTCTATAATAAGAATAAATTGAACTATACATATATATATATATATATAATACTTAAAGTTTTAGCTGACTAATCTCGTACATATCTCGAACGATGCAAATATTAAAAATATAAAAATTAATCTATACAAAGTCAGCCAAAGAACATTCAAACTCTATCATAAATTTTCTTGGAAAAGTAAAAGAAAAAAGAAAAAGAAAAGAAAATTAAAAGTTAAAAAAGAAAAAGAAATAATCTCAAAAGACATAAAAATTCATGAAACGTTGCATCTCATTTACGATTATTCGTACGATCATCAAGGAAGACGGAGATGCAAAGAGAGAGAGAGAGAGAGAGAAGAATATCCTGTTTAAATCTTAGAAGCTCTCTTCTCGCTGTATATACTCATGCTTCTACTACTTTCTAAAAAAGTCTCGACGTCACAGAAACGAGAATTACTTTGGGTCATTGGCGTTGCTAAGCGTACATACTTTAGCAGCAGCTTTATGTAACTGCATCGTCGAATGTTCATTCAAAATGTTCTCTGGTAGATCGAGGAAAAGGAAATTGAATGATTGATATTCAAAGAAAAACAATATTGAAGATGTCGAAAATGACGATGAAAGAAAATTAGAGTGAACCAAAAAAAGAAAAAAGATTAAGGTTAACGAAAAATATATTAGTTTCTACTATTTTTTTTTTTTTATATATACATGTATATACATAAAAAATTTTATTGGATTAAATAAGATAAAGAGAGGGGGGGGCAGAAGGGTAGAAGAGAAAGAGAGATATATAGAGATAAGAAAAAGTAGAATAGAGGAAAATAGAGATAGAGAGAAGAGGAATAGAAAAAAAAAAGATATATATAATATATAGAATATTATATATATACATATATGGAAAAATATTTCAAAGAAATATACACATAATATATATTAATATATTATATATATAATATATATATTAACATATTAAATACATTATCAAATATACATATAAATAAATAATTAATTATTAACATTATATATATAATTATAATATTGTTTTATTATTATTCTCACTTTAACATATACTTAATGTAATATTTTTTTATTAACATTTATATATATAAGAAAAAAAAACATAAGAAAAACGAGGTAGCAGGATCGGCAATGACACTAATAACGAATATAAAATTTTCGTTCTGTATAATTTCGTAGAAAATAGTAGTATTATTTTTGTAGGTAGTAACGAATAAAAGGCAGAAAAAGAAGAAAGAAAGAAAAAGCACGTCTCTTGCATAATGAGAGATTCTTAGCTAACATATTACGGTCACGCCTGCTTCCTTTAGCTATATCGTCTCTCTCTCTCTCTCTCTCTCTCTTTCTCTCTCTCTCTCTCTCTCTCATCATCTTTTCTTCACTCTTCTGCCTTCTCTCTACTTTTGTTCCACTCGCAATTCTCATTCCTTTCAACGCAATACACGTGAAATCATATTTCATGGGTCGTATCATTTGCGAATAGTATTATTATCTTCACACCTCTTTTGTCTATATATATATATATATATATATATACCGGTAAGTGATGATTCATATAATAATTTATCTTTGGTAAAGTGAAATCATTCTTTTTATGACAAATATCTATTTTTGAAGAAAAGAGAAATAAAAATATAAAAAAAAAAAAAGGAAAAGAAAACCCCGAGAGATAAATTATATCATTCTTTAAATAGATCTATCTTTGTTTACACAGACATTTCGTCGTTAGTGCTGATTGAAAAAGTATTTTTTTAATTCGAATTATGTATTACTTTTTTTTTTTTTTTTTTTTTTTTTTTCTTCTTGAATATTTCGGATATCAGTAGTTGGAAGAGTTACATTTTTTTTCGGATGAATATAAATAAATTGCATAAATGTATTGTGCGTGCGCGTGTGTGTGTATATATATATCATAATTAAAAAAATATCACACAATATATTTTATATATATATATATATATGTTCGATATCATTTAATGTTTTTTTAAATTTTGTAAAAATTTGTATATATATTTATATCATGTTTGGGCTATATTATATATGTATATGTGTGTGTATATATACATAACGTAATGATTTTTATAATAGAATTGTTACTGAAGAAAGAAAAAAAATTTATATTAAGTATTATTAAATATTAAATCTCTCAGTTATATCATCAATACATACATATTTGCATATTACTTAATAGATCGAAAATTTTTACATATTAACTCATACATTTACTTAAAATAATATTGTTCTTTTTTTTTTCTTTTTTTTTTGGAAGTTATTTTTGAATGATAGTCATCTTGCTGGTATTTTTCTATGCGACTTCTTGTATTCCTGTATATAATTTTCAAAATTCCATAATATATAATGAATTTCATTGATACATTATAATTAAAAGAAATAAAATAAAATAAACAAAAAGAGAAAAATATATATATATAATTTCATTACATACCTAATTAAAACATTTCCACACACGTTTTTATATCACACGCTTGATATGTCACATATATGATATGTAAACATATGATTTCAATAAAAGTCTCTCCGTTGAATATATTAACATATTAAAAATTGCTAATGCATATTCTAAATATATACATATACATATGTATATACATATACATGCTATGTAAGTATACATCTAATGAAAGAAGAAAAAAAGTAAAGAAAAGAAAAACATAGAGAGAAAAAAAAGAACAAAAAACTAGCTAGATCATCATCGACTCATGTTTATTTTACTAGATATAGTAAAATAATTGAACCAATTAATTACAAAAGTATAATTATAATAGGAAATAGAATGGAATATAAAAATATAATAATAGCAATTATAATAAAAATTTGATTGAAATAGAAAGATTAAAATTAAATAGATCTTGAGAAACTTGAAGTTTAAAATCAATGTTACTCTAATCGATTTCTCTATTACAACCTTTCATTTATTTTAACATCAAATTGTCTCTCTTTTTTTTATTTATATTATTTCTATGCTTTCCTAAAAAAAAATCTCATACACAATCAAAGTAATCTCCATTTCGTATCTTCACTTGAATCTTCAATTCTTGTAATTGTCATAATAAAAAAATAATAATTGTCATAATAATTAAAGCAATAATGATAATGTATAATGACGATGATCATGATCATGATGATTGATAATGATAATTATAAAGATATTGCGTTACATTCCGAGATGATGATGATGACGATGATGATAATGATGATGACGATGATGATAATGATGATGATGATACTAGTTTTTTGTTTTAAGAAATAAATAAAAAATAAAAATGAGATGATAAATGTTTGAAAATAAGTACGATTCGTTGGTGCAGAAACATGATAGTACTACGTGTACACGGGGACGAGCTGATGTTTGGCAGCGGTGGCAGCGTTATGGCACATTCACCAAGAATTCCGCAAATGGAAATGATGAAAGTTCACATTCCGTTCACCTTCAAACTTCACGAAAGCTTCAAGAGTACCTATGCCGGTAAGTTGTCCGTCATCTTTTCTTTCTTTTTTTTTTTTTTTTTTTTCTTTTCGTTTTAATCTTTTTTCAACAGAATTATTTCTTTACTTTCTTTCAATTCTGTAACAACGATCAAGGATCTATTAATATCCAACGAACAACGATTTATTACACGTTTCGATTTGTTCGATCTTTCGTTTATATATGTTTTTATTATCTTATTTTATTTATTTATTTATTTATTTATTTATTTATTTTTGGCTTTGTTTTTCCGTCTCATTGCGTCCTTTAATTGTTATCTCTTTTTATCCTTTCTTTCGATCTCTCTCTCTCTCTCTTCCTCTCTCTTTGTCTAGACTTCATTTTTCCATCGTTTATTTTATACTTCTTTATCGTTATCTATCATCTCGATCTTGTTTTTCACATCTCTTAGCTTATTTTTCTGTCGTTATCTTTTTCTTTTCTTTTTTTCTCTCTTTATCTCTCGTCTCATTATGTATTTCATTCCGTCTCTCCGTCTCTTTCGATTCATTCTTTTTTCTTTCATTTTTTATTATTTCTTTTTTTTTCGTCTATATCTCCATTCATTTATTCTAACTTCTTCGACTCTTTTTTCTTCGTCTACTTACGTAGCCTTTTTTTTTTTTTTTTAATCGATTCTTCTTTCTATTTTTTTTGTCGTCACTTTTTATCATCTTGCGTCAAGCTCCACACTTTTATCGTCATCAATTTTCATATACATTTCCAACCATTCTCATAATCCCATTTCATCTAATATTTTCATCTCGTAATATAACATCTTTTTCATCCATCTTCCTCATTGAGTTTTATCTATCATGGTTTTATTTCCTTCTTTTTTTTTTTTTTTACTCTGCTACAATCTTTTTTTGTGTTCTCTCTCTCTCTCTCTCTCTCTCTCTCTCTCTCTCTCTCTCTTTCTCTCTCATTTCCTCATCCACTTTCATTTCTATTTTCATCGTCGTCTTTCACGAGATAAATATTTTCATTTTAACATTTCCATATCCTTTCGTATATTTTCGTCATCACCTTCCTTTCATCACATTTCACAAGCGTACTTTTCATCGAATTTCCTTCATCTTTCGTCATTCTCTTTTGTATTTTTTCTCTTATGCGTGTAAGTTCTCTTTAAGTTATCTCATCCGATTTCACCTTCATGAGAAGCAGCCACCGAAACAAGATAGAACGCATTATATTGTGTAATGTTTTTGGATCACGATATTGCACAACATATAAAACTATTATCATTAATGTCTGCTTAGAAAGATAGATAGCTAGAGATAGACATAAAGATAGATATATAGATAGATAGATAAATAGATAGAAAAGGAGAGAGGCAGAGAGAGAGGCAGAGAGAGAGAGAGAGAGAGAGAGAGAGAGAGAGAGAGAGATCTTAAATCTTCTCTCTTTTTCTCTCTTTGTAAAATTTTGACAACAATTTATAATTATGTAACAAATCAGCTGTTCTTAAATATCTTCCTGTTACGTGCGTGCGCGCGTGTGTGTGTATGCATGTGTGTATGTATGCATTATTTGGTTAATGGTTATACATCAACTTCGTTCTTGGCAAACTCATTTTGTTTTTTAATAGCAACTTATTATTACCCTCGTCTCGTTTTCTTTATTTTTCTTTTTTTTTCTCATTTTTTTTCCTTCTTTTCTCTTTGTATTGTGAAACAATAATCGGAAAGCATCAAGTAAATACGGAGATAAATATATATGATTTTTGTTATGTTATATAATTTTGTAAACGTTTAAATATCATTCTGCTTTCGAAATTATAAAATGTTAATGTTTAATAATGTTTAAAAAATTACATATTTCTTTTTAATGATATATATATATATATATATATATATATATATATATATATATATATAATAGGATGTTGTATAAATGTTATGTTCAAATCATTTATCTTTATTTTTCAAAGAATTAAGTCGAAGAAATTATGTGATAATTATTTCTACTTTAATATAAAATAGATAGCTAGTCTAATATGTTTTTCTTAGGGATATTCTAAAAACAACAAGATTATGATAGTTTTTGCTTTAATATTCATCAAATAGATCATATCATATATTTTTATTTTTCTACGAATTTCTAATCAAATAAGTTATGACAATAATTTTCATGCTCGCTGAATAATCAGTATAATAGCCAATATTTTGAAAAATTTCTACAGAGACAAAAATCGTCTGTTAAAACAAGAAGAAGAAGATAAATTTAAAATGAACAATCTCGCGCGATGTACAATACCGTGTACAATAGTCTGCATTAAAATTTTATTGAAAAAAAAAAGAAAACCATGAAATTTATCGTAAATAAAAAAGAAAAAAAGAAGAAAATTATGATAATAATCTTCTCTTTAATATCCACTTTTATTAACAATTATAACATCTCTTTTCATTTTCTCGTAATATCGAGAAAGAAAAACAAAGAAAAAATTATTGGTAAACAAATGAGTAAACAAAATTAATCTCATCCCTTTCTCCGTCAATAATAGCTTTATTAATTACATCATTTGCAATGTTTCAAGGACAGAAAGTACAAAAAATCTCATGACGTAACGTGACGTATGCTCGTCCATTTGATTTGTAATTAATATTCATAAAAAAAAAAGGAAAAGAAAAAAAACAATATGATAAAATAATTTTCTTTTTCTTTTTTTGCTTTATACACACGCACGTACGTACAAAAAAGTTTATTTACAATTTATCCCTTTAAAAATATTGACGACATTGTTTATATAATAAAAGAAGAAGAAGAAGAAGAGAAAGAAAAATACAAAATACAAAAAAAAGGAAAACCAACGAGAAAAAGAAACAAAACGAAACGAAACGAAAGAAAAAAAAATTAAACGTTCGTTTACTACGTCAACGGCATCATAATAATACACGACAGCAAATATTATCGTAAAAGAAACAATAATCGTTTATCCACCGTTTCTTTGTCATTAGATCGTCTTTCGCTTCCGTAAAGTGCATTATGTAAAACCGGAAAGATCTCTAATTAAAGTCTCGATCATTCATACGATTTAATGAACACAACGGCACGCGTCTTTGCGTTACGTAAATGTCAACGATGTTGTTCTCCGTCTCTCTCTCTCTCTCTCTCTCTCTCAGACACACATAGACACACACCCTTTCTCTTTTTGTTCATACGAGTTAGTACCTTGATTAGAAACAATAAGAAATAAAAAAATAAAAAATACACAGAAAAAAGAAGATAAATAGTGTTTATTAGTTAAATAGTTAGCGTTTCTTAGTTCTAAGGTTTTTTCTTTTTTTTTTTTTTTTAATTTTCCTTTTTCTCTTTTGAATAATGAAAAAAGATAAAGAGACAAAAAAAAGGACATTGTAAGACGACGTGATCTTTTTTTTTTCCCCTTAAATAATTAGAAAAGATAAGGAGTAATAAGGGAACAAAAAAACGAAAGAGAGAGAGAGAGAGATAAGAAAGGATATTATAAAGTGATAAGCAATATGTGGTTTTCAATTCTCTTTTATTTTTTTTTCATTTTTAAATAATTAGAGAAGATAAGAAGTAACAAAGAAAAAAGAAAAAAAAAAGAAAAGAGAGGCAAAAAGGACATTATAAAATAATAAGCACGATGCATGTATGATCTTTCTTGTTTCCCCATTTAAATAATCGGGAAAGATAAAGAGGAACAAGGAAAAAAAAAGGATATTATAAAATAATAAGCTCGATGATACGTACGTGGGATTTTTTTTTCTCTTCTCTGGAAACAAATGATCGAAACTTTTATCAGAATAAACGTGTAAAAATCATGTAAAGAAACAAAAAGAAAGAGAGAGAGACAAAGATTGATTGATGTAGTGTAATAGAATTTTTATTCATGACTTTTGCACAATCGTCTTGTAAATAAATTTCTGTTAGTCGTGAATAAGGATATATCTAAGAATCAAATTTTCAGATTAAAAACTAAATAACTACGTTAATGTATTCTATCGTTGCGTTGTATCTCTTGTATACGTATAAGTTTCAATATTATCGAATCAATTATTTCTTTCTTTCCCGATCTTTTATCTTACATATTATTAAATTCTCTAATGGTCTACGTTGAAAAATATGACATAATAATAATAGAAGGAAAAAGATTATAAATTGAGTTGTAATGTATTAATTCCGATAGTTAAAAAATTTTAACGAACGATATATACCGTTTCAATCCAAGCTTATAACACCTTT